>NC_056727.1:308633295-308718978 GCF_019279795.1 Protopterus annectens
CAAAAGCAAGGTAAGCACCCTAACACAGCCTGTATATGACACATCAAACTGAGAAGCGATAAGAAGTGCAACACCAGCAGGCCTTTAAATGCCAAAATCAAATGCCCAATGTAAAATGCAAACCCCAAAACCCAAAGTAAAAAAAAAGGTAAAACACAATGTTACCAGACAACAAGCAATCCAGAGACCACTGAGGTTGAAATGATTACTGTCTGGGGACACAGGGACTGGTAACTGGTCCATGGGTTGATAGTAGTCTGTCATTAGTTAGGAAGAAGGGATTCTCATCTACAGGTCATCATGAAGATGGTCTCCACTTATCAAGGAGGGCCTCATCACCATAGTCATAGTACAATGCTCATCATTCATGCATCACTGACCCACCCGTGCAGAATCTACCAGCACAGAGTTCCTCTCAGAGCTGAGGAAAAGGTCTCACCAAAAGGATAAAGGGTCTCAAAAAAAAACTCAGCCTGTCGACTGGAAAGAACTCCAGCTCTATTCAGTCAAAGCAGCAGCTCAGAGCAAGGCTCACTAACATCAGATGTCAAAACCCAGATTCAACCCATGTTTGATCCAGATCCATCTCAAAAATCCAGGCGGGCCACTTAAAACCACTTAAGGACCTTGGCAGAATATAGGGCGTGCTTGGGGCCGTATTCATCACCCATTCAAAGACCCCTATGCCGAAAAAAAAAACGTGACAAAATCCAGCACACATGTGAGGCCTGCTGTTCAGCCAAATCTCTTGAATCAGATGGGATGGATGATAGATATACCCCAGGGGATTACAGGGATTGTCACTACTGACACACGGCACAGCAAAAATATGGTATATAGTTCATTACTAGGGGGGGTGGCGGTATCACAAAAGCGATGGGGAGGGCTTGTAAAATGCCCTCGGGCAGATAGCCTAGTATGAACCTATGAACCTATGAACCTATGAACCGCTTCTTGGAACAAACGGTATAAGGACTGATTCCTTCCATCTCCGTTTGCTGCTGTGTGATCTAAGCAAGTCACAACCAGACAGTGCCCCCGGGTTATCCTCAAAAGCATATCTCTCCACCTCTTAGAGCAAGAAATCTGGACAAAGCCATAAAAAAGTGGAACAAGGGCTCAAATACAGGGACATTTTTTTAAATGTTGCTCTTACAAACTTAGAAAGTTGATAGAATAACAGATTTTGCATTAGCATGATTTTTTTCTGATGGGTATGGAGTCTGAAACTCAAATGTTTGTCATTATTTTCTAACTTCAGTCTTTAATGATTTGCCAGTAATTTGCCAAAAAGCTGCAATTTTATGAAAAATAGACCAAAAATATGAGCAAAAATCTGGACAATCTGCGAAAATCTGTATAGTTGAGAGGTATGTGCCACACTTTTGTCCAGTAGGCATCCCCAGTCAACAAATTAATAAAAAAAAATATTCATTCAGCAGCATTAGGGACAACTGCACTTGCAAACTTCTACCAAATGATTTTACAGAAAACAAATTGACTGTGTTTGTGGAATTTAATGATGGAAAAACTTGGTAACATCAATAAAATCAGCTTGGTGCTGACTGTAGTACTGACCACCAGTTACCAGTATGAGACATGAAGTTAAAGACCTCATCAGGCAACATCTCAAGCAAAGTTGGCAGTGCCATGATTGCTCCCCAGGCTAGTGAAAGCGGATAACGTATACATACTAAATCTAGAGCACTTGATAATAGTTTTCAGTCTTACTCACAAACACTGGCTAATCTACAATGTATGTATTGTACCTGTGTACTATGTATGTATTCTACCTATGTTCCTAATTTCAGCTGTACACCACAAATCTATGAATTACCTTTATTTTTAAAATTAATATTTTTTTTGTTTGTTCTCTCCACTGTAACTGTTTATGTGCCGCATACCACTGTAAAAACATGTCTCTTGTAATTTGTGTGTATACTGATCATGTCTAAATAACTAAATGTGTCTGCAATTTTTCTTTGTGGAGCTTTTCTCCCCGGGCCTCTGCTGAAAAAGGGCCTTTTCGGCTCAATCAGACACCCCTGGTTAACAAATGAAAATAAAAAAATAAAAATAAATAAATAAATAAATGCTGAAAAGAATAAGCCAGCCAGGTACTTAGTAAAATATAATCTTGAAAAATATGCCAACAGAGTTCAAACACTTTCTTTTTTTTTTGCAATCTGATTTTTTATTAGCATTTTTAAAGACACAAGTACATAAACAAATATAAGTCACACAATGCAAATAGGTTAAAAACAAATAAGTGAAAAATCTTCATACATTCTGCTTAAGAATGAATGGATGTTAGTATAAGGAAGCTAGAATACAGTGCCTGCACAAGTGTAGGAGAAGATATCATAGGAGGTTATGATAGTTGTAATCATTCAAGGGTTCTGTTAGAGATAGATATTAAAGAGAAAAGGCATTTACCACAGAATTAACATTCCACATGAACAAGGTGGGTTAGAGACAAGGGGAGTAAGATGAGGCCCGAGGGACTGAAAGGAGGGATGGGGGGTCTACCTAAGTAGGATGTTGATTGAGAGCATCTAGGAGGTTATTCCAATATTTCTGAAAGTGACTTAATTTCTTTTTGCTTGTTGTCTTTAGTTTACTTGCCAAAACATATTTAACAGCCATTGATTGGAAGTCCTTCCAGGACATTTTGGCTCTGTCTAGCCAGTTTAAAGTAATTTAAGTTTTGAGGAGCGCACACAATGTCACAATAATATGTTTAGTTTCAGATTTAAATGAACCTGGGTAAATATTTAATAGCGCCATTTCCCAGGATAGAGTTGACTTCATATATCCCATTTTCTCCAGTCGTGCTCTTAAGGACCACCAATGTTTATACACATTTTTACAGGACCAGAAAATGTGGAGTATGTCTGCAACAGAATTAGGGCAAGTTGGGCATAGAGGTGAGTTGTTTGGGTTAATTTTATTTAGAAATGACGGTGTGTGATAGGTGTTATTGTTTATCATGAGCTGGGTATATATTAGTTTTTTGAAGGAGGTTAACTTTATTGTTGCATCAGTTGCATCAATTTTTTGGCTAAGTGTAATTTCCCTGTTTTGTCCATCCTGGTATTTAGAGAATAATATATTGTCTTGGTGTTTTATTTTTGTTACTAGTCTATAGACCTTGGATAGCATTTTAGACCTTGATAAAGCTGGGTTATTAGTGTCTGGTAAAGTTGGTATTCCGGTGGGGAAACTGGCCTCATGTCAGTGACCCAAGAAATTAGGTATAGTATTTGTTTAATGATTATATAGTATTTTTTATTCACTGCCAAAGACGATATAATGTCATTAAATGGTAAGTCTTTGACTGTATAGAAGTCCCAAACTGTACAGTTCCTAATGAGAGGGCGACTTTCACGATTTAGCATGCTGTTACCCAATTTGAGATATGGATTAAGATGAATTGGTTGGGCCATCGCTAGAGAGTGTTGCAAGCCAAGGGATGTTATCAGTGTTTGAAACCCATTGATATTTTTTATTAATAAGGGTGAATTTTATGTTCTTTAAGAGTTTTATTGTTAAGAAAGAGAATAGCTCTAGGATTGAGATTGGAGAGTTCAAACACTTTCTGCAAAATCCATTTGCCACATTAGATACAAAGAGCAGAATACTGGATGGATTATGGGAAGATATCAAGAAAGCTGTATCTCAAGAAAGGGAAAGTTCTCCACAATAATTGGAGAAGAAAACAGAATGGTCAAAATGGATGACTGGTGAGACCTTGAACATTGCTCAGAAATGTAGCAAAGCAAAAGCCAGAGGAGACAGGCTGTTGTGGAACTTAACCTGAATTTCCAGTGTGCCGCAAGCTGAGACAAACAGAAGTACTACAAAGTTGAATGAGAGTAAACAGAATCAGAACATATTAGATGAAGAGTAAGATTGGCTCTCCTAAAAGTACTAGCTCAGAACTGGATTATTAAAGTACATTTTAAATGATGATGAGAAGATTAAGAAAGATGGGACAATAACACAGAATCCCTATACTGTAAAGATCAAATAGCTCAACAAGTTTCAAACCTATGCCTTAGGATCAGAAATTGAAGGTGATGAAAGAAGATGGAATAGCAGCACCAGTGGAAGGTTTATCAAAAGGTATTGGTGGCATTCCCATTGAAGTATTACAGCACTGAGATGCAGCAGTTAAAATACTTATAAGGATCTGCTAAGATATTTGGAAGGTTACATCATGGCCAGCTTGATTGGAAAACCTATGTATTTATACCAGTCATGAAGAAAAGTAATCCAACTATAGAATTCTCATAAGAGCATAGAATCATAGAAAGTTACTAGGCTAATGGCCCTAGAGCCTTTTAAAGGCTTGCCATTCATGCACCAATTTTCCCAATTGTCAGTACCCAAGACTGGAATGGCAATGGTATATGCCTCTGCCTTAGGGCATGTACAAGCTGCCCCTGTCCATAAGGGACATAGTCAGCAAACCAGGGGTGAGTTTGTGATTTCAGATCTATTGATCCAAATTGCATTTGACTAGGATTAGGGAAGAGCTCTGCTTCACATGAATGAGGAGTCTGTTCCAGAGAAGGGGTAATCTCTGAGACACATACCTACCCTTCCAACATCTTTTATTTATGTAACAGAAGAGGTTTAGATCCTTAGAGAGGGTAATTCTAATGTTGTTTGTTTTGTGAATGTGTAGCAGATCCATTAGGACTAGATCAGAGAATGTCTTGTAGGTTAAACATAGATTGCACCTCAGTAGTCTGTAGGAGACTGAGAACAGGTACTGGGCTTTCACACTGTCTGCATAGGACATGTTATTTACACACTGTGTTTTTGTAAAGAGGAATCTCTGTGGCTGCTCTGGTTGTTGCATATGTCTAGTCAGGTACATCCCAGAGGGTGAATTGTACTTGATTATTGGCATAATGAGGGTTGAGTATAGTGGGATTATGATCTCCTTAGATCTGAATGCCATGCCCTTATTTATAAGTTGTGCCACACAGAAGGATTTTTTCACCACCATGGACACATAGTGGTCAACATTTAGATAACTGTCAACCTGAGCTCCCAAGTCCCTTAACACTGGGTCTACTCTTACGGGAGAATTATCCATGTTGTAATTTGCAAAGGTGGGTGTCTTCCCGCAGAGTACAATTATGCATTTTTTTGCACTGAGTTTTAGGCCATGGCTCTGGCACCTCTTATTTGTCTGTACTAAACAGTTTTGGAGGATATCTACATCTCTGGGGGGTTCATTGGTTGCACCCAACTTGCAGTTGTCAGCATATCTTGTCAGCCAAATACCCCCTACATTTGTCTTGACTTCAGAGAAATATATTCCGAAAAGAAAAGGTCCTAGTACTGAGACCTGCAGGACACCACTAATAACAGGCCTCCTGGTGTAGGTGTGGTCTCCCACCTTAACTCCATTTAGCTATCCATTGGGTTACATAGTGATTTATGCCTAAATCTGTGAGTTTGTCTATAATATCTGAGTGAGATATTGTGTCAAATGCCCTTTCCACGTCAGGATATGTAGTATGCACAATTTTGCCCTAGTACATGGTTTTAGTGACCTTGATGAAGAAGTACACCAGGTTTAGCAGGCATGACCTGCCCTTGACAAAAAACAAACTGGGTTGGGTCAAGCATTTCATGATTTCCCATATCTTTGTTTATCAGGTCCATGATAATTCTTTCCATGGCCTTGCATATAATACTCATCAATTTTATGGGTCTGTAGTTTCTTGTGTCTATTGCTGGTCCCCCTTTGTGTATAGGGATGACCGTTGTCCTCTATTTCCTAGGGACAAAACTTGGAGGCTATGGTTGAATAGAGATTCTAGTGGGCCTGAAAGGTTGCGTTTCAATCTATTTAGGTGACATCTTGAGGTATTATCAGGACCCACTGATGCAGTGTTTTTAGCATCGGACAGTGAAGTGAGGACTTATTCTTTAGTGATAGTTGGGGGGGAAATGGTAGAGGGAATTTTATGGGGGTAACTGGGGATGATGGGGGGTGAAATTGGAGCAAAATGTATCAGTTAAGTAAATTTGTTATATCCTTCCATTTAGTATAGAGAGTTCTGTTTATTATTAGTTCAGCACACTGTTAGGTGTTCCCCTTAAGGTTGCATACATAACTAAAAATGCTTTATAGTTATCCTTACCCTAAGAGGCTATTTTTGCTTCAAAGTTGTATTTGTTGAACTTCATAAGTCTCCCGAGTTGCTTGTTGAGACTGATGATTTTTTTTTTGCCTGTTGGGCATAGCCCTTCTTATTTTTGGACAGGATTTTTATTATTTTGTTATACAAGCTACATATACTGGGAATCCCCAAGGGATCTTGTTTTTAAATTATATCCTAAGTTTATTTACTTCTGTGTCTATGCAGTTATTTAAATGCTTGTGCTGGGTCTCTGTAAACAGTTCTGCATAGGACACAGTATTCTGCGTGTTGGGGTGTGGCATGAAATTTAGCTATTACATCACTTAATAGCAGGTAGTAAGCCTTGGAAAAATTCTTAAAGATTATGTGGTTTGCAGGGAGTCCAGGCATTATATTTATTTTGAGGGTAACCTCTTTATGATCTGATTTGACCAATGAGTATATTACACTGGGGGGATGCAATATACCCCTCTATTTGTGAGTGCCATATTCAGGATATTTGCATCCCTAGTAGGTGTGCAGACTTGCTGCTCCAGGATGTTTGCATTAACAAAAATCCAAGAATCTTTGAGACTGCAAGTTAGTGGTTGAGTATTTTCTCAGATTATGGTGGGATAATTGAAATCACCCATTAATATGGTGTTGGACTGAATGGTAAGTGACTCCAGTACATTCAAGTACATTGTATGGTTATGCTGTGTCATGGGCAAGGACCTGTAGCAAGCAAGGATGTGGTATGGCACTTTACCTAAGGTTAGTTGGACATGGAGTAGCTCAAATGTGTTATATTGTTTGACCAGTTTTGAGGTGTGCTTACTTTTTATGTAGATTGATACACACCCACCTCTTGTCCCTTCTTGTGTGGTAGCTGGTCTAAATGTGTGGAATACATTATTGCCTTACACTGCTGGGCTGCCTTCTGTGGCTTTAAACCATGTCTCAGTAACTGCACAGAAGTCAAAACTCTCAAGGGTTAGTAGTGCTTCCATGGAGTGGATCTTCTTGCTGAGACTCCTAACATTCAGAAGTAACACCTTTAATTTATCTTGAGGAAACACAATCATTTTTATGTCACATGCCAACAATATTCTTCTCGAGATTATCCAATGGATGACTTCCAAGATTACACTTTAACTTCAACTCCCCAGTGTGAAAAAAGAAACTGAGAGATAAGGGCTAGGAACTCTGCCACTTTTAGTAAAATCAGTTACTGACTAATAAGTACACTGCCTGGATGTCAGCAAAGAAGAGACTTAAAGAGCCTGAAAGAAAATCTACTAGAAACGTTGAAGAGAAAACACTGACCTGAAAGAATCCTGCAGATGTTCAGCAAAAAGAAGTTCAAGCTCCAGCTTTGATACAGAGCATGGCTTCCAGTATTTTAGAGGAAAAAAATAAGTCAAATGTGTTCAGGATGATTAAAATAAATAAAATTTTGAAGGAGTATATCAACTTAAATAATAAAAGGCTGAAAAATATGGAAAAAGCTTAAAAAAGATATTCAGAAGAACTAATAAAACTGCAAAAAATCAGAGGTGGAAATGAAGAAAAGTTTAAAAAAATAGTAGAATTAGAGGATGGAGCATGCAGGGAAAACTTGAGATTTTCTGCTGTACCAGATAAACTAGAAGAAACAGGTTGTAGTAATTTTATGAAGGCACAAATAAGCAACTGGACTAGTATTCCAAAGCAGGATTTCTTAATTGAAAGGGCACATCATGTGTAGGCTCCAATCCTGGCCATGAGAAAGCAGCCAAGACCTGAATTAGTAAAGATAAAATCCCACCAGCAGAAAGAGTTGTTCCTGACTAAGGTGCGGCAGAAGGGGAAAGCATTTAAAGTTCAAGACAGTGGCGTGTTTGCGGAAATGATTATTGCTGAAGAGAATCAAATTTATTCCAGCAATTAGGGAATATTGAGAGGCAGGTGTGAGATTCAAGCTGCTGTAGCCAGCTGACTTGAGAACTTTTTTTTATGCAGAACAGGCTAAGAAGGAAATACAAAAGTTTATTCAACAAAAAAGTGAGCATGGAACTCCGTTTCCTCATTCTTCTGATAATAAAGCTCATAGAGAGACTTTTCCAGTGAAACCTTTTTTCATTCTTCCAAAGCAGAAGGCTTGATAGACAGAGAAAAGCACAGGAGATGATTAGAATAATCTGGGTTACCTTGGAAATGAACCAGAGTCTGAAGATGGGAGCTGTAGATGAAAATAAAGAGGACTGGTAACATGGAAATTAGTGAATAAATATGAGATTACAAAGCATCAATCACATTTGTGAAATATGGCTGTACAAGAAAAAGTGGAAAGGATGGAATTTTATTGACTTTGTTGAACTTATGGGGGACGGCAAGGCTTTTGCCCCACCTCATGTCATTAATGTTTGAAAGGACATTAACAGGAATGAAAAAATAAGTAAATGGTAACTGTAAGTAAACAAACTATGTTCTTAATAGTATTTCTATAAAACTTTCCATGATATAACTTGCATGTTATGTAGTAAAGCATTTTCAATGTTGTATATGATAAACATATTAAAGTAAACAAACTGCTTTTTCCTTTCTTTCTTTTTTTAGTATTAAGAAATGTAAGCATTACAATGCAAAAAGAGATAAAAGACTGTACAAAACCATGCTTAAGTTAATAGGCTATAATTCCAGGTTGTTGAGGTGGGGGATGGGGTGTAAAAGTACACAGATCATAATTTATGTAGACCTGATATGTTTTCTCTTGCTTTTGAATAGGTGAATGTTTTGATTATTTATTTATTTATTTATTTATTTATTGACATTTGATTATCGGGAAAGTCCAACTGGGTAGAAGCCCATTTTCAGGGAAGACCCAGGGAGAAAAGCTCAAAATTATAACATAACATTTTAATAACAATAATTTTACAATTTTCAAAAATAAAACAAAAACATATGCAGTTTAAATAATTATAACAAATTAGACATAATATATAAAATCATTGGCTATGACTCAACACAAGGTTCATAGGTTCATACTAGGCTATCTGCCCTAGGGCATTTATAAGCCTAGCCAGAATGTGTTTGGCTTTCGCCACCCATTTTAAATTTATTTTGCTATGCCCTTTTTTGAGGTTAGTATACTGTGCCTCTGTCTAACAGTGACACAGAAGTGATACCCGGGGTAAACCTACGATCTCCCATCCACTCATCAAGATTCCTCTTGAAGAGAGTCAATGAGGGACTCTGCCTAACCTGGACTGGGATTTTATTCCAGAGTAAAGGGAGCCTCTGGGTTATGAATCTATCCCTCCAGCATGTCCTATTTATTTCAGTGCTGAGGTTCAAGTCTCTCGAGCGCGTAGCTCGATGGGATTTGGATTTTCTGAGGTGCAGCATGTCCATTAATTCCGGGTTGGACATGGCTTTATACGTCAGGCACAGATCGCCTCTGAACAGGCGGTATGCCACTGAGTAGAGCTGGAGTTTCTTTAACCGGGCAGCATATGGCATCTGTTTGAGCCCTTTGATCCTCTTGGTGAGGTACTTTTGGGGTCTTTCCAGTTGCTGCAGGTGTCTGGTAAGGTACATCCCAAAAGGGGCATTGTACTCAATTATGGGCCTGATGAGGGATGAGTAAAGAGGCACGATGACCTCCCCTGATCTAGATGTGAATCCCTTCATGATTAGGTGGGCTATATAAAATGTTTTTCTAACCACTTTGGCCACGTGGTTGTCAAATGAGAGATTGCTATCAACTTGGGTCCCCAGGTCCCTAATTACTTCTTCTGTACTTAATGGATTACCACCTATGTGGTAATTTGTGGGCACTTTGTTTTGCCAAAGGGGATGACTATACACTTTTGGCATTTAGCTTGAGGCCATGGCTCTGGCACCAGTTGTCTGTTTCTATGAGGCCCTTTCGGAGGATGCTTGTGTCGGCTGGAGAGTCGATTATGGTGCCCAGTTTGCAATCATCTGCGAACTTGGTCAGCCACAGTCCTTCCGTGTTGGCCTGTACCTCCGAGAAATATATACCGAACAAGAGAGGTCCCAGGACTGAGCCTTGTGGGACACCACTTGTAACTGGTTTGGAGTCTGACATGGCTCCAGCAATTCTAACCATGTGGGTTCTGTCCTTGAGCCAGTTTGCAATCCATCTAGTGACATAGGGGTTAATATTTAAGCTGGTGAGCTTATCTATAATGCCAGAGTGGGGTATTGTATCGAAGGCTTTTGCGAGGTCCAGGTAGGCTGTGTGGACCACCTTCCCTCGTCAATGGCCTTGGTGACTGTTTCAAAGAAATCAACCAGGTTTAAGAGGCAGGATCTGCCCTTAACAAAGCTGAACTGGGTAGGATCCAATGTCTGTAGGTCCCCAATATCTTTATTTATGAGGTCCATGATGATCCTTTCCATAGCTTTGCAGACCAAGCTAGTCAGGCTTATGGGGCGATAGTTTCCAGGATCCGTTGAGGCACCACCTTTATGGAGAGGGACCACTGTTGCTGTACGCCACTCTTTGGGCACATATCCTGTAGTAAGGCTGAGATTGAACAGTAGTTTTATTTTTGGGTTTAGCTCTTCTTGGAGTTCATGTAGGACGCAGCCCGGGACACTGTCTGGTCCCATTGATGCTGTGTTTTTTGCTTTGGAGAGGGCGGCTCTTACCTGAGCAACTGAGATGTCAGGGGGGCAGCACTCTGCTGGGATAGATATTTGCCCTTTTGGTGGGGAGGGGGGGAGAAGTTTGCACTGAACCTGTCAGCTAGGATGTTGGCAATGTCTGTGGGTTCAGTGTATTTTTTGTCATTTTGGACTACCTCTGAGCATATCTGGGAATTACCACCCAGGTTCCTAACATAACTAAAGAAAGCCTTGTGATTATCCTTAGTGTCCTGTGCAATTTTTCTCTCGAAGCTGGCCTTAGACAATTTTATGAGTGCCCGTAGTTTTTTGCTAATACTGATCAGTGATGCCTTCCCTTTTTGGGATTTTGCTCTATCATTTAGTAGCTTCCTCCTTCTATTGTATAGTTTGTTTATGGCTGGGGTCCACCAGACAGGACGTCTGCCTTTGGAGGATTGGGTCTTGGTTTTATTTGGGATCGCATGATCCATGCATTCCTGAAGGTGTTCATAGAATGTGTTTATAAAGGATTCTGCGGTCTGGGCCGTATTTTCCACAGGCCCGGGGGCTTTGAAGGATTCCACCTCGGTTTGAGGAGTGTGAAATTTGCTTTAGAGACGTTTTTCACTGTGGTTTTCTGGGAAGGGGGTGGGGTCGGGATGTGAATATCCAGTGAGATCAGTTTATGGTCTGATCTTACCAGTGAGGGATACACTTCTGGTCTGGAGCATAGAGTCCCCATGTTGGTGATGATCAGGTCCAGTATGTTTTCCCCTCTTGTGGGAGTGGTAACAAGTTGTTCCATAGCATTTGAGTTTATGAATTCTAGGAACCTTTGGGCTAGGGTGTTGGAGCTAGAGTAATGCTCCCAGTCTATGTTTGGGTAGTTGAAGTCGCCCAATATAATGGTGTTTGGAGAGACCTTCATATTTTCCAGTGTTCTCAGAAAGGCCAAGTGGGGTTCCTGGGTATATGACAATCATTTAATAGAGAATGTTTACACAGCTTGTAGAGAAATTAAAGGTAAATTAGTGTAACACAAATAGGAAATGCAATATGAAGTGAAGAAAAAACAGGTATATGATATATTTAGAGAGAAAATCAGAGAAGAGCATTAGATAGCAGTAAGGAAATAAGTGAAGAAGGGAGAGTAAGGTGATATAAGGAATGAAAAGGTACTTGTTTACATGTAGGGATATAGGTCATCCTGGTTTTCAGCAAGAACAGAGACAGATTTTAGCTAGGAAGTCTTTCAGAGTGGTTTTGAAAGATAGCAGGGTTGGAATAGACCTGATGGATACAGGTAAGGAGTTCCTGCCTTAGCATCCTTGTACAAGTGTAGACAATACCAAGCATATTTGCTAGGTTTATAGACAGTCAGGAGTTTTTGGTCACTGAATTACAATGACCAACTAGGAACATAGTTGTGTTGAATGTTTTTTAGTGCTGGACAGACAGATGAATACTGGATAATTTTACAGGTGGTAAAATGTTGTGTATATGTTAGCGGATATGGCAGTTCTAACCAGCTTAGGCTTTTCAGTGCTACACAGTGGTGTGTTCTGAAAGGGGTATATGCTGCAAGTTTAGCAACTTTGTTATAGCATTGCTCAAGTTTCAGTTTTTGTGAAGCCTGGAGGTTAATAAGGGTGAGAGCACCATAAGGAAGTGTCAGGAAAGGATAAGTAGTGGCAAGTGTTTTAGTTGCATCGGTGAGAATGTTTTTGGCTTTATAAAGCATCCCTAGTTTTTAATGAGTTTTCTAATGCAATTTTGTACATGTAGGCCAAACATAAGATTATCATCAACTATCACCCCTAATAGTTTGCTATGAGAAGTGACTTCGATGGTTGTATTATCAAGAGAGAGAACTTTAAGTTTATTTTTTTTAAGAGAGAGGGATTTAGACAAAAAGTAGTAGTTTGGCCTTTTTTGGGGTGAGGATGAGTTGTGAGTTATGAAGCCATGTTTTAGTGGCTGCTAAAGTTTCCTGAGTAATTCTTTGGAGGCGTATCACATTGTCAGATGTGCAAATGAGAGTGGAATCATCTGTATATTGTGTAAGGGTGGCCTGTTGCATGGCATTGTAGAGAGTGTTGGTGAAAAATGTTAAAGAGGAGGGGCCCAAGGATAGAGCCTTGTTGTACACTGGTGGTGACTGGAAGGTAAGGAGAGAGCACAGAGTGCCATTTTACTGACTGACACCTATTGGACCAGTCGCTCTTAAACCACAGAAGAGTGGACTGAGAGAGACCTAGTGAGGACATTTGAAGAAGAAGTTTACTGTGGCAAAGGCTTTAGACAAGTCTAGAAATAAGGAAGAGATTAGTTTGCCATCATCTCTAGCTTTATTGACAGTATCTATATAGATTAGAAAGGCAGTGCTAGTACTATGGGAAGGATAGAGGCCATGTTGTGTAGGGGATAGGAGCTCTTCCCTGCAGGAGAAAATCTAGCAATTGTTTTTTAATTCTTTTTTCAAGTAGTTTGGTGAGGGGAGATAAGATTGCTATAGGTCTAAAGTTATTTATGTCTGTTGAATTTCCTCGTTTTTGCAGAGCGATAATATATCACTTTTTCCAGACAGAGGGAAAGTGTGGTTCCTCGACTGACCTTTTTATAAGGATTGAGACAGTATAGGCAATGCTATTGCCTGCTATTTTTAGGTAGTCGCTTGGAAGCTAATCAGCTGAAGAAGACCATGGTTTACATTTGTTTAAGAGTAGTTTTACATAGGATGTGGCAACAGGTTTGAAGGTGAAAGTGGATGTGGTGATATGTGGCTGTTGGGTAGGGTTAGGATTAGATGCTGAGTAATCCTTGGTTAGAGATGCTGGATGCTATACTATCTATAAAATAAGAGGTGAACTGTTTTTCAGTTTTGAGTGGTGAGTTATCAGGAGAGAGGTTTGGGTTGAATTTTTGGCCAGGGTGTAAGATTTCTTTAATGGATGTCCACATTTTTTTAAGTTTGTGTTTATTATTATTTTGAAAGTTATTATAGTATTTTTATTTCTGCCATTCCTTTCTATGCTTTTTCTCTATCCTGCATTAGCATTCTACTCTTATGGGATAGCCACATTGCATTATTTGTTTTCAATCTCTTCCTTCTAGGATGTTCAAGGCTGTTTAGGATATTTAGAAAAGTTGTACTGAATTCAATGACAGCATCATCTAAGGGGAGGATTTTTAGGAAGTTCCAGTTAATAGATGATAGTGCAGTAATGAACATTTCTGGGTTAAACTTGGAAAGGTTAGTTGTTGTCTTATAAATATGCAGTTTAACTGGATATGTGATATGTCTAGTCATATAGATTGGGAAATGATCACTGAGAGTCTGAAATTGTACCTGTGGTTTAGTATTGCTAAGATGTGATACTAGGATCAAGTCTAATAGAAATTTTGATGTCTTTCTATAATGTGTGGGGCTATTAATTAGTTGTATGAAACCATATAAGTCTGTGCTAGATGTAGGGGCGTTAGAGTTTAGGTCCGACCATTTGACATTCAGATCACCTAGTAATATTTTTTCTTGTGGAAATGTTAAGGATATCCAATGTAGGATATTTTCCAGTAAAACTGTATTGTTGCCAGGAGGGATATAAAGAACAGTAATGCATATTTGTTTATAATTGTTTATTTTAAGGAAAGTAATAAGAAGCTCTGTGAAATGAATTTTCATGTTTGTTTGATGTAAGGAGAAATGCGGTAGATATTGGGAAATATTAAAGCAATACCACCACCTTTCCTGTTTGTACTGTCATTACCAATAATATTATAGCCAGGAGGTATAACTTCAGAATTGTTTATGCTGGGTTTAAGCCAAGTTTCAGTTACAGTGAGAACATCAGGCTTATGTTGCATAATCCAGTCATGTAGTTCAGCAGTTTTATTTCATATACTTCTAACATTTATTGCAGCAAAAATTAGATGACTGGGCTTGGGGATTGGCTGTTGTTGGGTTACAGAAGTATGTGGAGCAGAATTATCTTTGTGTTTGTTGTGATAGGTAGGGCCAGAATTACAAAGAATATCTCCTCCTAGAAGGATTTTAGTATACTGGGGAATAATACATACTTGTTTTTGGAAAGGATTCTTGCACTTAATTTTGTTTTAGTTTGAGTTGAAGTACAATTAATTAGTCTCTTTGGAATAAAGGTGAGGTACAATGTTAATAGGTTTGGTGCAATTTGTGGAGCATGTAAAAAGGAAGTATGGATAGATGGTTACGACAGAGTTGTCGAGGTATTGTGATATATTATTGAGTCATGGTAGGATGACAGCTGGCACAATAGGAGGAGAAGAATAGAGGATAAGCTGAAGAGTAGCATAGTTAAGTACAGGAATCTGTATTTTATAGATATTCGTTACTGGGAAAGTAGCAATGAAGAAGGAAACATGAAGTTGCAAGACAGTAGGAGATTCAGTGATGGTGGATTCTGAAATTTGGAAGAGGATAGGTAAGGAGATTAGTGTTATTTATAAAAGAAGAGAGGTAGATTGTCCTAGTATCTTCTCTGGAATTTAGAAGAGTATTAAAGGCTAGAGCATAATTAGAGCATAATGATGTAAAGTAAGAAAAATGAGGGTTTATTTGGAAAAAAATATATACAATGCAGAATAAATAGGTACTATTAGGGAGGGTGTGATTATAAATGTATATAGTGCAAAGCAGTATGGGAGGGAGAAAGATAGTTGGGAATAGGGCTAAACATTAAAAAGAGATAAAGAAGTAGAGAACAAGAAACAGAAGTGCATGTATAGAAGTAGTAAGTTCATTAGGGGAGGGCTTTGAATAAGTGCCACAAGTGAAATATGTATCTAGGAAGTATAATATTAGAGTAATAGGGGTTAAGAGTAAATTGAGCATAGGCTAGGGGAGCGAAGCAAAGCCAAGCATAGCAGCCTTTCCACTATCAGGTCAATTTATAACTGAGAGCAGTCACTTTATAGCCAGAACAAAGCAATTAAGAAAGACATGCGAGTAAAACAGGCTTTCTGTCATTTCCTAAGACTAAATACCTGTTATATGCAGTATAGTCTACTGGCCAAGCAAAAGGAGACAGTGGCCAACTTAGTAAGGTGTTCTACTATTTCAAAGAGCCTTTCAGTCACAACACAGGCATGTATTTACTAGATTAAAAGTAATACACAGCAAGGTTTTTCATGATAAATATGCTTACATGACACAATGACAAAAGTCTCAGTAAACTTGTAGGTGTAGGGTTTGTGACAGAGCTCCTGCTATATCAAGGTCAGATGTAGTGACCGCAGGCTCTGAAATGAAAGAAAGAAAAGATCAACTCTACTGAGCTGTAAAATGATATTGAGGCAATAAAGTTAGTACTTAATATACAAAAATAGATGGAGGAAGGACCCCAGTAAGTCAGAGCAAGAGAATACTGGGGAAATATGAAGTAGAGTGATGGTAAAAAAGTGTATGCATGTAAGCTCAAAGTAGTTGTATACTGATAGAGAACCACAGTAATGCAGATTAAATATACAGTTGTACTGAACAAATTATCAGAACATGGCACTACACTGATAGGCACAATATAACACCATCACTTGGAAAAAATCATAGGATTAACCAGTACATCAAAACAGTGTAATATATATATATATATATATATATATATATATATATATATATATATATATATGTTTGTCTTTTCGGCTTTCCCGGTTAGGGGTCGCCACAGCGGAACTCTGGTCCACTAATGGTTGGCAGTCAATTTTTATGGTGCCGAGTTGCCAACCCGACGCCCAATCTTCAGCGATGGCACACTCATTCACGCATGTCTTTCAGAGGCCACTCAACTGCGGGGAGGACATACAGACTCCACATAGAAGGCACTCCAGTCAAAAATCAAACAGGAGAACCTCTTGCTGTGAGGCAACAATGCTACCGCTGTACCACCGTGGCTTTATATATGTGTATATATATATATATATATATATATATATATATATATATATATATATATATATATATATATATATATATATATATATATATATATACGCACATACATACATAAAGCTTATCTAATATGAATGAAATTGTTACATATATAACACAATACCAAAGTCTGTCCATATGGTATGTTTTCTTTTACATAAATATATGTTTGCCTAAGCACCTGCAGACAGATTGGCTTCATGTAAAATTAGTCTTCAATGAATGAAAAAAAACAACTAGCATTTCAGCCGATGTATGAAGAAATCTTTGTAAATTTTACTCAGAATAGAATATACAAGTGCTTTCAGCTGCAGACTTCTTGACTCCTATTTTGAACATTTGCTAATGGAAAAAAAAACAAGCTAATACCTTTGCAGAAGCAAGGAACCTAACATGTCCATGGCTTTTATTATTTTGTCTTATTTTTCAAACCTACTTGCTTACAGAAATACTTGTTTATAGCTTAAGCCAAGGACATTAATCTAGACATCCACCCTTGTAAAAATAAGATAAATTATCTTAATTATACATATAATATAATCAATTCACTTTTACACAACACTCCCACCCCAGCAGGCCAAGATCACAGTATATTAATCTAATCTTGTTTCTGTTCAAACTTTCTTCTCTTGTTATACTGTAAAGCCTATCTATACATCTTTCAACTAAAAATGACTTGTTTTTTAATATCTTTAATGCATATAACAGTCACTGAAAACACTTCCTCTACATTCAAAATACCCCTGATACACACTATACAAGACTGCTTTACTATATAACATGCAGTTTATGTCATGGAATGTTTAATACAAATACTTATAAGAACAACAGTTGTTTTATTTACAGTTATATTTTACTTATAGTGTAATTCTTAACAACAATGGGGTATATGCTTTACAGTCCACCCACAAGTTTAACAATGTCAGCAAAAGTACAGTCTTTCTCTTCGCAAATGTGACTGATGCTTTATAGTTTCCCATTTATTCACTAATTTCAGTGTTGCTGGTCTTCCCCTTGTTTATTTCCATTTCCCAACACCAGACTCTGGTTCAAGTCCAAGCTACTCTGATTCTTCTTGTTAACTCCTGCAAATTTTTTCTGTCTCTCAAGCATTTTACTTTGGAACTCTGAAAAACCTTTTCGTAGAAAACTTCTCTATGAGACTAACGGGTGCAATATTTGTCAGTATGAACAGAGATGGTCAACAGACCATGCTGCTTTGCCATCAATGGTCTGCACCTCTCACCTCTAGGTTTTCAAATATTAGTTAAAACATTGTCCCCTACAGTGCCTTTTTTAGGTAATGCCAAACTGAATGTACTTCTGACATAGCAAATCGAAACCAAGAAAATGTAAAGGTGTTACTGCTCAACGCTAGGAGTCTAAACAAGAAACTCCACTCCCTACAAGCTGTCCTCAGCCTAGTGAAGGCTGACATCTGTGCCTTCACTGAGACATGGTTTAAAGCCACAGAGAGCACAGAAATAAATATGCCTCAAGGCTGGTCAAACAAGACAGTGCACTTGAACTTCTCCATGTTCAAATCACCATAGGCAAAATCCCATACCACTTCCTTGCAAGCTATAGGCCCCTTCCATAACCCCAGAAACCTGTAACCTATATTTAAGCTTATTGAAAGCACTCAACATCCAACCCAATACCATATTCATAGGCAACGTTAATTACCCCACTACTAACTGGTAGTCATATACAACACCAAATGTGCAGGCACAGAAATTTCTGGATTTTTTAAGCACAAACTTCTTGGGCCAAATTTTCAATACGCTGACCAGGGGTGCAAACATACTGGATCTGGTCCTCAACAGTATAGGAGAGCACTGCACAACCTCTAGTGTATAGTATTATCTTTCAGCTTTTCCCAGTTAGGGGTTGCCACAGTGGAATGCTGGTCCACTAATGATTAGCAGTGGGTTTTTATGGTGCTGAGTTGCCAGCCCGACTCCCAACCTTCAAAGAAGGCACACCCATTCATGCACGCAACTACCTGCATGTTTTTAAACATCACTCAACCGCTGGGAGGACATGTAGACTCCACACAGAAAGTGCTCTAGCTGAGAATCGAATGGGAGAACCTCTTGCTGTGAGGCGACAACCCTAACCACTACACCACCGCATCTTCTATGATAAGATCAAACCCCAAAATGGTCCCCTTTGAAGTAAAAATAAAACTCAGAACTCCAGGTAACCCTGAAATGTTCAGAAACTACTCTAAGGCTAACTTCCTACTATTAATTGATAACCTGGCAAAATGTCAAGCCCCCATAAACCTTAGGAACACTGCTGCTTACACAGAACTGTTCAGAGAAGTGCTATAGAAGCAAATTAGTAGCTGCATAGAGGCAGGTGCACTCATCAAGAAGAGGTACAAAACTAACTCAAAAACACAAGCTACCCTGGTAGAATCACATCAACAGGCTGTATAACAGAAGGCGGATAGCCATGGCAAAATTAGTAGGTGTAGTACCCAGCAGGATAAAGGCACTCTCATCAAACTAAACAAAAAAAAAAATTGGAGCTCAAATAAAGTCTGCCAAATTCAAATTTGAGGTAAATTTGGCATCCCAGGCCAAGGACAATCACAAGGCATTCTTAAGCTATGTCCACAACTTTAAAGCCAATACACAATTGTGTGTAGAGCTCATTTTTAATGGAGCCACCTATACTGGGCCAGAAGATCTAGCAAACCTACAAACAGACAAATTCAGCTGTAACTTTACCCTTCTCTCCCCTTAACTCCCCCAGGAAATACCTTCAAATATAACTCCCCTTACTATCACTAGGGATCAGGTCCCCAGTGCTGCCTCTAAGGCCAAGAACACTGCATTGATGGACCCAGACAATATGCCAGGGTGCCTTCTAAATAGCATGAAACATGACCTATCAGGCTGTCTGGAATTGCTATTTAACTGTAGCCTCCAAACAGGCTTCATGCCACTCAAATGGAGAACAGCAACAATGATCCCGCTGCACAAAGGTGGGCCATCTGCAGACCATGGAAACTACAGACCCATAAATTTCACTAGTCTCATATGGAAAGAATTATAATGGAAATGTTCAATAATGACATAGGAAATCTCCAAACACTGCAGCCAACCCAGTTTGGTTTAATCAAGGGCAAGTCATGCTTACTCAACTTAGTGGACTTCTTTGAGAATATCACCAAAGCAATGGATGAGGGCAAAATCATTCACATTGCTTACCTTGATCTGGTCAATGCATTTGACATAATTCCCCACTTTGGCATTGTTGACAAACTCAGAAGGTTAGGTATAAACCCTTATGTCACCTAATGGATACCCATCTGGCTCACAGACAGTACCCATGAAATTAGAATGGGAGTTCACCTCTACAAAGAGGCCAGTTACAACCAGAGTCCCTCAGGAATCAGTCTTAGGACCATTCTTTTTTGCATTTACTTTTCTGAAGTCAAGGCCAATGTCAAGAGCTTCTGCATGACTACATTTTTAGATGATTGCAAATTAAAAGCTGTCATAGAATCCCCCATTGAAACTAATGTCCTCCAGGAAGGGCTGACACAGATAAATAATATGTGCCAGAGCAATGGACTAAAGCTAAATGCCAAGAAATGCATAACAGTATCCTTTGGGATGTAATCCACCCCTAGTAACTATTGTATTGACAACACACCCCTAAGAGTCTACCCAGCAGTCAGGTACTTTGGGACACACATAGACAGTAATCTAGTCTTTGACCATCATGTGTCTGCAGTAGTGAGAAAATCATTCTATGTTGTGAAACTTATAAAGAAAGGTATGGCATCCAGGTCCAAAGAGGTCATTGTTCCACTGTAATCAACATTTATCAGCCCTATCATTGCGTACACTGTTCCCTTTGGTACGTACCTAACCAGGCACATCCAAAAACTGGAACATCCACAGAGGTTCCTCACAAAAAGAATGCAGGGTGTAAGTAACATGTCCTATACAACCACTTCAAAACCCTATTATCCCTGTATTCTGTCACCTACAGGCTGGTGATGGGAGATCTATGCCTGGCTTACAAGACATTGTTAGATCCCACCCTGATGGACCTCCTGCCATCTGCAAAAAAACAGCACCAGAATTACCTATTCTAGAGACTTAATCCTTGCCTGTGATATAAGTAGGAACTGCTGGAGAGACAAGTATGTGTCCTAGAGACTGTCCCTTTTCTGGAATAGGCTCCATAGCCATGGGAAGCAGAGTTTCTCCCTAACCCAATCCAAGTGTATATTGAACAAGTGGACAGAGAACAGGAAATTCATCCATGGTTTGGCACCTGTGTCTCTAATGGATGCAAATGGTTCATCTCCCAACCCTCTGCTTTCACTTATCAAGGGTGCCAGAACTTGTCAGAGACATGGGATGCAGGGCTAGGTTTACTAGTGCACACATATGAACCTATGAACTTATGAGCTTTATTGTCAGAAGAATGAGAAGCACAGTCCCCTTATGTTCGCTGGCTCACGTTTTGTTGGATAAACTTTTTTATTTCCTCCTTAGTCTGTTCTGCATCCACAAATGTCTTTGATCCCCCAGGAAAAAAATATTCTGAAGTCAATTGGATACAGCATTTTGAATCACACCCCTACCTCTCTATATTACCTGATTACTGGGATACTTTTGCTTCTCTTCTGCTTGGTGTACAGTAATAATTTTTTACATACCCTCTACTATCTCCAATATTTAATACTTTTCCTTTCTGCCACAGTTTTGTCAGGATCAACTATTTCTGCTGGTAGGATTGCATCGTTACTAATATATGTGTTGGCTGCTTTCTCATGGCCAGGTTTGGAGCACACTCTATGTGCCTTTCAATTAATAGATCCTGCTGTGGAATGCTAGTCCAGTTGCTTATTTATGCTTTCATAAAATGAATGCAGCCTGTTCCTCCCAGTTCTCTGGTACATCAGTAAATCTCAGGCTTTCTTTGCACACCATGTCTTCTAACTCAGACATTTTTGGAACAGTTCTTCTTGAGAAGCTTCATACTCACCCAGCCTTTTTTCATTTAATCCTCAGATGTTTGCAGTTTTATTAGCTCATCCTAATAACTACTCAAAGCTTCTTCTATTTTTTATAGCCTTTTGCTGTTTGATATATTCCTGCAGAGCTTCATTTATTTTAGTTAACTCTGAGTATATCTGATTTATTTTCTTTCTGCTAAATTACTGGAAGTCATTTCTAATAACAGAGCTGAAGCTTGAACTCCTTTTTTGCTGAACTTCTCCAGGATTCTTTCCAGCCAGTGTTTTCTCTTTACGTTTTCTGGTTGATTTTCTTTCATGTTTTCTAAATGTATTCTTTGCTGGCATACAGGCAGCAAATTGACTAGCCATTAACTGCATTTTAACCAAAGTTACACTGTCACTAGCTGTTATTTTTCAGTTTCTGTTTTCATATTGGGAGAGATGAAACTAAGTTGATGATCACTGCGCAGCCGTCTTGGAAGTCCCCACTGAATAATCATTTTTTAAACACCTTTATTGAATTTTCACTTGTGACACAGGCAAACTTACATTTATATAAAAGAAAGCAAACCACTGAAACATGATCACAGTTACAAATATTATATATCACATATATTCTTTTGTACAATATAATTAATCCAACATTATATACATTGGTGAGTTCCTGCCTTCCCATAAATCTCACTTATCCTCCAAAACATTATTCTGCATGTAGTTTTCCCACAATTTCCTATTTTCTATGCAATTTTCTCCTACCCTTTTCTAAAGATCCCACTTCCAGTTATTTTAATCTCTGTTACAATAGTCACTACTTCTTTTATTAGTATTTTTAGTTTTCTTCTTTTTCTTCTTTTATTTTCTTTTAGTCTTCTAGACTTTAATCTTCATTTTCTAGTAATTGCTTTTTTGTCAACCACCAGAATTAAAATGAACATGGCCTTACTATGTCTAGGCAATTCAGATCCTGTATCACAGCTCAAAAAATAATTTCCTTAGTTGCACCCATTTGTTCACCCAGTATTTCTGAAGGAGTACTCTGCAGGGAATTTTTAAAAATCTGTCAATTCATTAGACTCCCTAAACATATGTTCCAGTTATTTCTTTCTTCTCCATCATGCCTCCAACATTTGACATCTACCAGAGGAAAAATTATTTGGAGTCTGGTTAGGTCTTAAAAATACCTATGCAAAGAGTTCCAGGCAAATATCCTAAATCTTCTAAACTTTTTTGCATATTTGGGAGCCACACATATGTCCTCCCATTGTTTCAATGTGAATTGCTTATAAAACCTTTCTTTCCAATCTTTTCTAACCTCCTCTGATTGATTCCTATAGTTATTCTGCAATAATTTATATGCCCCCCTAATTATCCTCTTTTAACAGCAGCTTCTGTTCCAAATGTAACTAAAGACTTTACCAGAGCAAGTCTCTCACTTAGGATTCCCTATCCCTTTCTCTTTGCCTATACTCTGATAGCAATCCCTGATAGCAAAGGCAGTCCCTAGCCTGCAGTCCAAATGTCTACTTAGCCTCTTCCCAGTCTATTACCTTTCCCCCCTCTAATTATTTGCTCCTAATACCTTGGTTCCTTTGCCAGTTTTCTCCAGTCCCCTCTTACCTATTCTCTATACCTCTAATTGCAGTAATCCCTATTGTCAAAATCTCATTTCTCCATTCTCATTTCTAGTTTTTAGAATACCTTCTGCTACTTTATGAACACAGTGTTTTTTTAATTTCTCCAAGTCTTTTGGGTTTCTAATACCCTGACAGGAATGGACACCATTCCTAAGTCAAAGTATGATTAAAGCTCATGAAATTAGTATTGTTTCAATCTTTGATGTCAGCCAGAAGTGTTCTTCGCAGCACCTGCAGTGTGCCCAGTAATGACTCCTTCTGCAATTCGTATGGAGTTGCATGTACTGGTAACACATCTAAATTCAATTGTAGATTCTTTTTTATAAGACCCGTTGCCCCTATTACAATTGGAACTGTCTGGATATCTTTCTTCCACATTGGTCTTGTTTCTGCCTGCAAATCCTAATATTTTTTGACTTTGTGTCTCTCTGTACCCAAGACACTGTAGTCACTGAGTGTAGCAATTTCAATGATCAATGCTACTTTTGCCTTCTTTTCATGGATGACTCTATCTGTTTTTTTTTTCGCATCTATCTTTTGAACTGTTGGTAATGGGTGATCCCATGTGATGTAGACTTCATAATTTTCTATAATGCTTTGTGGCTTATGTTTCCAGTGTTTTTCAGCTACTTCAATATTATAATGTTTGCACAATCCCCAGTGCAACAGTTTTGTCACATTATAATGCTTTTCATTATACAGGCCTTCTGCCATTAGTATATCACACCCAGCAACAAGGTGTGCGACTGTTTCCAATTCTGTTTTACAAAACCTACATTTGTCTATTTCTCCCACATGTTCAATGGACTTTGAAAAGCAATGTGTATGTAGCCAACTATTTTGGGTCGCCATTGTTAATTTTTTATATTTTGGTTTGAATTGGCTTCTCCTTAACTATTCCTGTGTTTGATCCTGATCAACATAGGGTTCTTCCAGGAGTTTTCTATACTTGCAACTATATTTATGCATTTTCCACATTTCTTGCCTTCTCATCTGGTCCTTCACCTTATATTCTTTCTTTTGTTTTTTAGCACATTCAGTTGCTGCCTGTTTTTTATCTACTTCTGGTTTGATTTCCATTCCTGCTTGACGGTGATATGCTTCTGCTAAATTAAGCAGAGACGTCATCTTAGATTTATTCCCCACATTCAAGACTTTCACTACATTTGGATCTTGTGAGGTCAGTAGACGTGTGGAGTCCCACAATTGCAGATCTATACATGTAATCAATTTCACGGGTGCCCATCCCTCCTTCAGAATGGGGAATATATAATCTTGGTATACACTGATTTTTATAAATCATTTTGTGAGCATGAAGCATCTTTCTTGTTTTAATATCCAATCTATCCAACACTTTTTGGAGTCAGTCAATCATTCCAAAACTATAAGTTAGAACAGGAAGAGCAAACTGATTTATAGTTGGATCTTGTTCCTAGATGTCAATAGTGTTTTCAGGATTAATTTAAGTCTTCTAAAATACTCCTTACTGAGTTTTATTAGCATTTGTTCATGTTTTATTGCTGATCCCTCATCAGTTTCCAAGTATTTATACACCCCTTCTTGCTCAAGTTATTTTATATCACATTCTTATTCCAAACTGATGTTTTCCTGGTGCTGCAGTTTCCTTTTTCAAAGGTTGCTTTTGCACATTTATCAAGATCAAGTGACATTCCAGTATCATCTGAAAAAGTTTTGACAACCTGCAGCTGTGTTTCAGTTCCTCATCTGATAAGGTATACAGTTTTAAATCATCGACAAGGAGAAGATGAGAAGCCATTAGACTTTGTTGTTTTCTAGGAGCCAAATTGTAGCCACGACCTAAGCTGTTAAGTAAACAGCTTAATAGATTAATGGCAAGGCAGAATAGCAATGGTGACAAATAGTCACCCTGGAATATCCCCCTTTGAATTTTTATCCCCGAGATAATAATCTGTCCTTTATCATGGCTTAATTGCAAAGTGGTCTGCCACTGTTTCATGGTTACTGTAATGTAGTCAATCAGTGACATATACATTTTAAGCACTCTTTTTATCCATGAATGTGGGATACTATCAAATGCTTTTTTGTAGTCAATCCATGCCATACTTAGATTCTTCCCCTTCTTACAGTTCTCCACTATAACTTTGTTTAACAACAAATGATCCTTTGTTCCATATGACTTTCTTTTATTGCCCTTTTATTCTACTGCTATAATTGAGTTTTCTTCTAAATGACTATAAACTCTGTTGGCGTCAATTCCCATGTATAGTTTATACATCGATGGAAGACAAGTTATTGGTCTATAATTTTTAGGGTAGCTTCCAGGTTCACTCTTAAGTAAGAGCATTGCTTTTCCTGTTGTTAACCAGTGCGGTGTGTGTTTGGGGTGCGCATATAAATAGTTCTTACTCGTGGCTAAATCCTCATGCAAAGAAGTTAATGCTTTAAGCCAAAAGTTAGGTACTGCATCTGGGCCTGGGGTTTCCCAGTTAGAGGCTTTTCTCAACTTTGTTTCAATCTCTCTGGCTATTTCACCCCATTTCATATCCTGTAACTTTAAACTTCTTATTCTTTCTCTTACTTCTTCTATTCATTTAGCATCTTTGTTATGTTCCACAGGATCTTTATAGATACGTCTCCAAAATGTATCTATGTCCTCTTTTTTTGGCGGTCTTTCAGTTCCTTTTACCTTATGTTCCAATTCTCTATAAAACTTTTTTGGGTCATCAATAAATTGTTTATTTTGTGCTTTTCCCTTATATTTATCTTCTTAACTTCTAAATGTTGTTCTGTATGGCTGTTGTTTTCCTTAAAGATCTGCATCCAAAACCCCACTCTCTACCTGTTTCTTGAACCCCCCCCAACTTCATCATCACCCCTTTCCACTTTGAATTAAAGTTTTGTGTTATGTACATGAGCCTTAACTGTATAGCTCTAAAATATTCCTTCAACCAGTTAATCCTAAGTATTCCACCAAAAACTGCTATTATGGAACTTCAGAACATTTTTGTTGAAATAATCAGTTTTCGGCAGGGAATACTACGAATAGGTTGGAACAAGAACTTGATTTGCAATACTGACGATGTATCAGGGAGACCCAGAAGGGAAAAATGAACAAAAGAGGGTAGATTTATGAAGAAATTTATGAAAATATTTGGTATTAAAGACATGAATTTAGTCATAGGAACTCTGGCAGAATATACATATTATTCTCCAAGGTACAATAACTGGGCTAGACTAGACAGAAATTATTTTTCACAGGAGCATGTGCGTTTGATTGAAAGCTTCAACACCTATCCAATAACTGTTTCAGATCATGCACCAATAAAAACTAAGATAAAAATGCAGGTTAATGAAGTAAAATGAGACACTAGCACTTCCCCATCTACTTGTTAAAAAGAGAGGAATATAAGGAATGGATGGTGAAAAGTATTCAAGAGTTATTAGAGAAGGCAGAAATGTCTTCAGAAGTAATAACCAATGAGTGGGATAACATAAAAATAGAGCTTAAAAATAGGGTAAAAATAAAAGAGAAAGAAATATGTTTAAGAAGTAACAGGAATTATTTAGAAGGGCTGACAAATGTTAAAGTATTGCAAAATAAGGGCACTCTCAGAGAACAAGAAGACGCACAACTGCATAGTGCTAAAGAAAAAATAATAGAATATTTGGATAATATGCTTGAGTTTAGAAAGATTACTTTTAAACAACTATTTTTTATAACAACTCCAGTGCACAAAAATGTTTAGCAAACAACTTAGGCAACAGAAAGTGAAAAGGTTATTGCAAAACTTAGGAGGTCTATAACAGGAAAAATAACCAGAGATCATATAGTAGTATTCAAAATATTTTGGCAATTTTACAAAAATTTGTATAAAACAGAGGAATGTGGAAATCAAGATAGAACACAAAAATATTTATGTAAGAATTATGCCAAGATGATGCTCAACAACTAATAGTTAAGATAGATGAGATAAAACTATGACATATAATCGATCTACAGGAAAGTCTCCCTTAACAGATGTTATTGGAAGTTAGGAGGGATGAAAGTGATAAAAATCTGAACAATTTTTGTTTTACAGTATTTTTAAAAGGAGGAGAAGCACCAATATCTTGGAAAAAAGCTTTGATGGCTGTCTTACCCAAAGATGGCAAAACCCCATCAGACCCAGAGTCATAAAGACCCATTTCAATTTTAAACCATGATTATAAAGTGTTTATGTGTATACTAGCTAAAAGAATGGCAAAGGTGCTGCCAAAATTTCTAGATATGATCACTGTTATTTTGTGGAAGGGAGGCAAACATTTGATAGTGTTAACAGAACAATGATGATTCACAGGGAAGCAGAATGTATGCAAATACTGCTATTGTTGGCGGGTCCTGATGCAGAGAAAGCATTCTACAGAGTAAGCTGGGATGTTATTAGTAGGGCAATTGAGGCATTTGCATTTCCTGATGTAATAGTAATGTTAATTAATTATTTAGTTATTTACTTATTTATTTGACATTTGTTGACCCGGATGGTCCGACTAAGCTACTGCCCTTTTTCAGTGGAGGCCCAGGGAGACAAGCTCCATAGTACAAGAAAATTTCAGTACATTAAAACAATACAAGCAAATGCCTAGTTAAATACAAGTAATAGACAAATCAGAAAAAGAGGCATTAATACAGTGTAGTAAATATAAAAATGTTATTGCTATACACAAAAATTGGTAAATATAAGTTTGGATTGTAATCAGTGGATAAATGTAGAAGGATATCTGAGGAATCAGAGATAAAGACTAAAGTGGAAGGGTTCCTCTCTAAGTTGTGTCTGAAGAGAGGAATCAGGCAGAGGTATCCTCTTTCCCCTTTTTTATTTGCTTTCTGTTTAGAGCCATTGGCAAAAAATAAGGGACTCATAAATTCAAGGATATAATTGATATGATATTCAAGAAAACTTAGCTTTATTTGCAGAAGATGTTATTTCGTACCTGATAAGTCCTGAAAAGGGCATCTCAGCATTGTGTAATATTTTGAGGCAGTTTCCAGTCCTTTCAGGATATAAAATTAATGAACATAAAATAAAGGCTATAATCACAAATGATGTACCCAGACACAAATGCAATACCCAAATTTGTAGGATGGTGATAACATGAGATATTTAGGAGTAAAGATTAAAAAGGCTTCTCTAATGGCAACTAAGAATATTTGCATAGAGGCTAAACCAACGCTGATATAAAAACTGGAAACTAGAACCTCATGTTTATGGATATGGTAGTAAAGTACAAGCATTCTTTAGTTTAATTTATGGGTCAGGCATATGTTTATCAATCTGTGATACAAATGTGATATGAAAGAGGGGTACATTTAGTGAGTGTGATTATTTGACTGCTGCCTCACTATATCTCGACATTCTCTTTATTTTCTTTATTAAGTAATGCTATATTCTGGAAGTGTCAGCAGGCATGAGAGATGATGCTGTATTCCAGAACAGTTTATTGATTTCAGCAGAGTCACTACATTTGATTACGAAATATGTCTTGTATGTGTATGTGTGCTGGGATATTCCAGTAAAGTACTAAAACTTGCAAAGTCATTGGAATATTCCGGTGTAACAATTGAAAATTCCAAAATCATTGTATTTGGCAGAAATTGCTGTTCTTTCTAGGGTGGGAGGCCAATACCACAGAATGATCTAGCTCCAGCCTATACTGGAAAGTACTGATTCTCATGACTTGCAGTAAACAACTTGGTTATATATAGCTGGGGCTACCTGCACTCTGGCAGAATCCTCACCTGTGGAGTGGACACACTGCCCAGGACTGTTTTCCCGATGAAAACCCCTGCCTGACTGCAACAGGGCTTCCCAGTCAAGACTGAAGACAGGATGAAGCTTTCTCTTTATTGGTGATGTATATCATTTTTAAATGTATTGTCTAATTTCCTATTTTAGTTAAATAGAGTTTACTTAATTTTCTGTTTTACTGTGATTTACAGTTCAGTTACATAGAGTTTATTCAGTCTTCTGTTTAGTGACAAGAATAAAGTTTGTTACTAAATAATTTCTTTGGTGTGAAGTAAATTATTTTGAATCCTGCTCATTAGGCAATACACAATCAGAGGTGAAGTTGTGGAAAATAATTAATAAGAGTTGAAGGAATTTATATGGGAGGGTAAGAGGGAAAATATTAAGTGGGATAAGTTAATCCTTCCAATAGAACAGAGTGGTTTAGGAATATCTTATTTGAGGGGATATTTTGGAACTTCACAGTTAAGGCTCATATATATATATATATATATATATATATATATATATATATATATATATATATATATATATATATATATATATATATATATATATATAAAACACTAGCAGAAGGTTATCATTCAAACTGGAAAGGAATGATATTGAAGCAAGGAAGGGGAGTTCAAGAAATAAGACAATAGTGGGATTTTGGATGCAGATCCTTTAGGAAAATACTAACAACCATACAGAATAATATACTCATAAAGCATCAGAAAATATTCTAGAACTAAGGCAACAAGAGGATGGAGAAAGGGAATTTTGCCAATAGGGACGGCTGCAAGCAGGAGTGTAGAAAATAGGGAAGAGGAGGCTGGAATTTACTGAAGAAAACTGGCAAAGGAACAAAGATATTAGGAGCAAATAAATACAGAAAAAAGGTACTAGGGTGGGATGAGGCCAAGAAGATGTTTGGAGTGCAGGTTAAAGCTGACTGCCTTCCCTATCAGGGATTGATATCACAGCATAGGCAAACAGAAAGAGATAGGGAAATCCTAAGTAAAAGACATGATTTGGTAGAGTTTTTAGTTGAATCTAGAACAAAAGCTGCTGTTAAAAGGGGATAATTAGTAGGGCATCTAAAATATTGCACTATAATTCTGGGACTCGATCAGAGGACGTTAGAAAAGGTAGGGGAAAAAGACTGGAAAAGGAATATTCAAGGGAACTATGGGAGGGCATATGTATGGCTCTCAAGTATGTAACAAAGTCCAGAAGGTTTACAGTTTTTGCTTGGAAGTGTTTGCATAGCTATTTTATACCTCAAACAGACTTTAAAGATTTTTCCTCAGGAAGATAGCAAATATTTGAGGTATGATCGGAAAGAGAGAGATAACTGAGAATGGATCACATCCAGAAGCTCGACTCATCAGACCAAATAATCGACTTTCTGGAAAGTCAAACTAGGGAAAACAAAAAAGAAATCTAAGCTTTTGCAGGGGGCAATCCCCTTACATATTATATATTCCAACTTAAAGATCACACTACAGGAGGAAAAAGGGTAAATTCCCTGATCCCCAGTGTACCACAATCTCCATTGAAAAGCTTCAACTTTTCGGAAAGTCCATCACATGGTCTCAACCATATGAGGTTTGACTTCCTAATGAGTCCAACTTCTGAATGAGACTCCTTCTAAAAACATGCATTTGGGGAGTGTAATGAGCAGGTAGATTTTAAAAATTCCCTACAGAGTACTGTGTTAAAAATATTGAGTGAGAAAATGGCTGTAACTAAGGTAATGATTCTTTTATTTTATTAAACAAAAAACATCTTTATTAAATTTGTACTTATGGCATAGGCAATTATACATTTATTTAAATAAAAACAAACCATATTGACATAATTTTAATTGCAAACATTATACATCACTTATAATCTACCTAGTCATTGTCAGTCAAAACATAACATAGCTCATTTAAATTAAATCCTCACTTCTTTTAAATCGTATTCCTCCCCTGTATGTATTGTTTCCACAATTCCCATTTTTCCCTATGTAATTTTCTCCATCCCTTTTCTAAAGATCTCAACTCCAGTTGTTTTATCTCTGTTACTATAGTCACTACTTCTAGTACATTTGGTTTAGACTTTGATTTCCATTTTCTAGTAATTACTTTTTTGCAGCCACCATAAGTAGACTAAGTAAGGCCATTATATGTCTAGGCAATTCCAATTCTATATTATAGTTCAGAAAAATCATTTCCCTAGATACACCAATTTGTTCACCCAGTATCTCTGACAGTGTAGTCTGCATAGAATCCTTAGAATCTGCCAACTCATTACCCTCCCAGAAAATATGTTCCCAATTACCTCGTTTTTTCCCCATCACAGCTCCAACATTTACTGTCTACCTGAGAAAAAATACTCTGAAGTCTACTCGGGTTACAAAAATACCTATGTAAACATTTCCATGCAAAAATCCTAAATCTTCAAGATTTTGTTGCATATTTGGGAACATACATTTATCCCCCATTGTACTAAGTATTCATTTTTTAACAGCAGCTTCTGTTCTAGGTTCTACTAAAAACTCTACCAGTGCTGGTCTTTCATTTATGACTCCCTATTTCTTTTCTTTGCCAATATGCTGATATCAGTCCTTGAAAGGGAAGGCAATTTCTAACCTACAGTCCAGATAAATTCCTGGTGTCTTCCCATTCTCTTCCCTTTCCCTCTCCAGTTATTTGCTCCCAATACCTCAGTTCCCTTGCCAGTTTTCTCCAATAAATTCCATACCCCTCTTGCCTATTGTCTGCATCCCTAATTGCAGTCATCCCTATCAGCAGAATCTCCTTTCTCCATTCCCATGTTGGCTTACTTCTTAGAATACTTTCTGCTACTTTATGAATATAATATTCTGTATGATTATTGTTATTCTCCTTAAAGATCTGAATTCAAAATCCCAGTCTCTCCTTGTTTCTTGAGCTTCCCCCCATTTCATCATCATTCCTTTCCACTATGAATTTTAGGTTTCTGCTTGTGCTGTGTATAGGAACCTTAACTGTGTAGCTCTGAAACACCCCTTCAAATCAAATAATGTTATTCATAGTTACGTGCAATGATTCAAAACTTAGTATATTGCTTAATGAAGTAGAAACTATGAATAAAACTATCACTAATGATTTATTATACCCCCAATGGGAAAAATTACATGCTAAGCAGTTTGATTATGCTAACAACAATTGCAAAAAAGCCTTTGATAGGAAAAGTAAGAATTTTTTAAGGGATCTGTATCAGTATGAGAAAGGGTTAGTTTACAGGTGGAACCCCAGACAGGAAAAGGAATCTCCTCAGGACCCCACTTCTAATAGAAAACAAGATGTTTCCAACTATCTTTATCATGAAAATGATTTTTTAGAAGAAGAAGGGAGGGGGTATCAGAAATGGCAGCCTGTAGCTCGGAGCAATTGGGGCACGAACAGGTGGAACAAGAACAGGTGGAACAAAAACAAGAACTTTTAGATTATTACGTGGAGTCTACAGTGAACAATCTTCTCTTTTATGAGTTTGACAACTTCAGGAAGGACACTAGTGGACTATTGTTAGAGAATATTTTACACACCAGGGGTGATGTTAAAATTTATAACTATAGCTCATGCGTAGTCCAACTTGAGTTATTTGAAATTTTTGCCAAGGGCATGAAGTTTATTCCAGACAATTCCTTTGATTTAACTGATACCCTCACTGAGGTTAAGTTATTCCTTCAAAAGCTCAACTTAGGAGTATTTTTTCATGACAGTTCACTACAGCAGATAGGAACCAATAGTCCTAGGAAGAGAAGCACTTTTACACCCCCTATGCACAAAACTATTGGTTCATTTGAAAACGTGATTAATACCCAGTTATATGATTTATACAACAAATACAAATACAATAAGAAAAACAATAGGTTGAATGCACGCGTTAACACTGTAATTGATTCCTTGTGTGAACAAAATATTAGGATCATGACAGCCGATAAGGGGGAGGCATAGTTCTATTTGATCAAGACAACTACAATAGTAGAATTTTTGAACTCCTAAATAACTCTACATTCTATGAAGTTTCTTCTTTAAATCAAGTAAATATAGCCCACCGTAGAATTGATTTACATCTGGAGGAGTTTTTACTGGATGATCGTATTAGTGAAGGCCTATACAGGTTCTTGAAGGTTGAATTTCCCATTTTGGCTACCATTACAGGGATTCCAAAGGTTCACAAGAACCAGATGGACCCACCATTTAGACCTATCATTTCAGGGAGCCACAGTAAAGCTTTTCCCTTTGGTAAGGTTATAGATCATCGGCTCAAACACATATATAGCTTGATAGCTCACATCATGAGGGATTCCTGGCAATTTCTAGGAATATTTAAGCAAGAGATCTGGAGTCCTAATTTGGTATTTGTTACTATTGACATCAAGGATCTCTTTTCTTGCATTCCTAAAGATGAGGGCACACATAGATTTTACAACAGTTTATGTAAACACAGTGGTTTGGATCATGATACCATCCTCCTACTTACAGAATTTTTGGACATCGTACTTGACAACAATTACATCTATTGTGAAGGGGAGTATTACAGACAAATTTCTGGTGTAGCCATGGGGGCAGCTTGTGCCCCCATGTACGCTAATTTGGTACTGCTTGACTGGGAGGAGGAATTTATTTTACACTCCCCTTGGATGTCACATGTTAGATCCTACGCCAGGTACTTGGACGATATCTTTGTCATGTGGGAGGGTGATGAACTATTTTTAAACAAATTCATTGACTACTTGAATCATACTACTAGTTATTTACAGTTTACTTACCAATTTAATAAGGAGGGGATTAACTATCTACATGTATACATATACAATGATGGTCATTCCTTCCAGTCAAAGATTTACAGGAAGGACACCTTTAGTAATGGATATCTACACTTTGACAGTGCCCACTCATACACTTTGAAACGTAGTATAGTAAAAGGACAGTGCATAAGAGCTGCCAGAATGACATCCAATAAAAACAGTATGTTAAGTGAACTACATTACATTGGCCGGTTATTTAGGGACAAAGGATATCCTAATAGGATGATCAATGACATTATTGAATATGTCTCTAATGAATGGGGCAAGAAGTACCCTCCCCTTATAGGTATAGGTATGCCTATCAATAATAGGAGACAACAGGTCACCGACAATACAAGTAGTGACATTAAGAACATGAATTACACCAAGGCATGTATATTAAAACATGGAAAACATACCAAGGAAGTGAAGGATATCATTACATCTAACTGGAATATATTGACCAGTGACGAGGGAATAAAAGAGAAAATAAGCAAAAAACCTCAGTTTGTATGTAAAGCAGGTATTAATTTGAAAACAATTATTGAAGTAAAATCCAACTACAAAAGGAGAGGGTTGCACAATAGGGTAGGAACTAAGAAATGCGGCCATTGTAAATACTGTGAGTTTATTTTTGATAAGGCCAACATTGTTTTGAAAAATTGTATTAGTAGTAAGATCACGTTTAGCCATGGTAACTGCCAGTCCCAGCATCTAATTTATCTGGCTATTTGTAGTACCTGTTTAGGTTACTACGTAGGGAAGACCGACCGTCGGTTAAAAAACAGAATCTATGACCACATTTATTGTATTAAAAAACAAGATGCAAATAATGCACTCTACCGTCATCTAGTTATTAGTCCAGGTTGTAGTGGTTTTAAATTTGCTATCTTGGAAATAGTACCTCCTAACCCTGGGGGTGGTAATATAAAGGCTGTGGTAGGTGAAAAGGAAGTTAAATGGCAGATCAGGCTTAATGCAGCTAGCCCCCCAGGACTTAACGAAGTTATACCTACAAAACCTTTAGTTAGGGTATAGAGAATTCACAAATATGGATGTTATGTACTATAGCATCTACTTTTAGTGTATTGGGACATTTTATTACACCTTTTGTACTACTGATTATAGTATAATTTTTAAAAATATGTTTTGAAATATTCCACTTGAAATATTATTAAGATTCTTGAGTGAACAGGACAGTATCATGTCATGTGTTTTGTGTTACCATGTATCATGGACCAGTTTCTTTGGTGGTTATGGTGTAATATTAAGAATTTTGACATGCAAGAGTTTTTACCAAACTGTAGTTGATATTTTATATTAGTAGCTATGTTACAGTTTGTACACTTCATATATCTTATTTATGTGTCGGCAGTATAAGAATGAGTACAAATGTACTATATTGTTGAACAACTTTTGAAATAAGTTGACAGAATACTTTTCATCTTTTGTATTTTTAAATCAGTTGATTTTATTTAATTGATTACTTAGTAATTGATGTGGATGGCGGTTTTTTGAATATATAAGGGAGTGTTATCCTATTAGTCATGTTCTGATGAAATCTTTTTAGTTAGATGAAAGCACTCAACTCACTGTTTGTATTTCGCTAAAATGAAGTGAATTGAACTACGTGTGGATCCTGGCAATTCCTTGGACACTACAGTTTTGTTTTTTTCATTTTACTTCGATTGTTGACTTCCAAGGTTTTTATACTTTAGATATGGATATCACTGAACTAATTTGTGGGTGGGTACATAATTTACAGCTATTGCTTTTGTTTTAGCTTCATTAATTCTGTATCCAGAAAAGATTTGAAACTGTCTCAAAATGTTCCAAGGCAATGAAATGTCTTTTTCTGGTATTATTAGGTATAAATTATATCATCTGCAAACAGAGATAGCTTTTCTTGACTACCATACCAATTATATCCTTACATTTCTGAGTCCCTTATTTTCTTTGACAATGGTGCTAAATATAATGCAAATAACAAAGGAGAAAGAGGACACCCCTGCCTGGTCCCTCTGCTCAAGTAGAAATTATCAGAGAGGAACCCACCCACAATATTCGCCTCAGATACCTCATATATCCTTCTAATAAATCTTATAAATTTATTAAGGAATGCAAATGCTTCCATTGTCCTGGTCATAAAGTCCCAGCTTAATCTGTCAAATGCTTTCTCTACATCAAGACCCACAAAAAACAGTGGCATTTTCTTACATTCTGCTTCCCTCTGACTCACCAGTGTTCTATTAATGTTGTCAAATGTATGCCTCCCCTCCACAAAACCATACTGATCCATATCTATCAATTTTGGCATCACTTTTTAAATTCTTTTAGGCATTGTAGACATAAACACTTTATATTCATGGGTTTAGGATTGAAATGGGCCTGTCTATAGTTGGATTTGATGGGTCTTTACCTGCTTTACGTATTATAGCCACCACTTTCTTTCTGGATGTTGGCACTTCTCCTTCTCTTAAAATATTGTTAAACAAAACCTTCCAGATGTTTATCAGTTTTTCTCTCCTAGCTTCCAAACATTCACAGGAACACCATCTATTCCTGAGGACTTTCCTGTAGATTGGTTATGCATCACAATTTTTATCTCATCTTCTCCTAGCTTAACTGTTAGTAACTGGGCCTCATTACCTCTAATCTTGGCATAGTTAATTATTCCAAAAACATTTCCATTTGTACCTTTTCTTGATTTCCATATTTCTCTGTTTTATATAGACTTTCATAGAATTTCCAAAATATTTCTTGTACCTCTTGCTATAGGCTCCCTAAGCTTGGCGACAGTCCTTTCTACATTCTGTTGCCTGAGTCATTGTGTTAAAAGTTTTTGTGCTCTAGAATTATCATCAAAACAGTTGCTTAACAGCAATCTTTCTAAACTCATGCATATTATCAAGGTAATCCCTTATTTTATGTTTAGCATTCTGCATTTGCTCCTCTTCTTTTATTTTCACCATATTTTTTAAACTCCACTTTAATTTTATCCCAATCCCTAGCTATATTTTCAGAAGAAATTTCTGTCTTCTCTAATATCTCCTGAATAATTTCCACTACATTCCTTAAACCCCTCTCTTTTCAACAGATAGGTGGGAAAATGCCAGTGTCTTGTTTTTAATTCATTACCCTGTGGTTTTATTTTAGTTAATTTTGGTGCATGAGCTGAAATAGTTATTGGGTGCATATCAAGACTTTCAATAAAATGTACAGGTTCCTGTGAAATGTAAATTCTGTCTAGCCTGCCCCAGTTTTTGTATTTTGGAGAATAATATGTAAATTCACTCCAAACTCCTTGTACTAAATTCACATCTCCCATGCCAAATATTTTCATAAATTTATTCAAAAATCTAACCTCATTTGTTATATTTTAACTTCTGGGCTCCCCAGACACATCTTCTCTGCTGCAAATCAAATTCCAGTCCCCGCCTATAAATAATATTCCTTGCTGAAAGCTGACTATTACTGCCAGAATTTTCTTAAGCTCCATTATAGCAATTTTTGGAAGAGGATAGGTAAGGAGATTAGTGTTATTTATAAAAGAAGAGAGGTAGATTGTCCTAGTATCTTCTCTGGAATTTAGAAGAGTATTAAAGGCTAGAGCATAATTAGAGCATAATGATGTAAAGTATGAAAAATGAGGGTTTATTTGGAAAAAATATATATATACAATGCAGAATAAATAGGTACCATTAGGGAGGGTGTGATTATAAATGTATATAGTGCAAAGCAGTATGAGAGGGAGAAAGATAGTTGGGAATAGGGCTAAACATTAAAAAGAGATAAAGAAGTAGAGAACAAGAAACAGAAGTGCATGTATAGAAGTAGTAAGTTCATTAGGGGAGGGCTTTGAATAAGTGCCACAAGTGAAATATGTATCTAGGAAGTATAATATTAGAGTAATAGGGGTTAAGAGGAAAATGAGCATAGGCTAGGGGAGTGAAGCGAAGCCAAGCATAGCAGCCTTTCCACTATCAGGTCAATTTATAACTGAGAGCAGTCACTTTATAGCCAGAACAAAGCAATTAAGAAAGACATGCGAGTAAAACAGGCTTTCTGTCATTTCCTAAGACTAAATACCTGTTATATGCAGTATAGTCTACTGGCCAAGCAAAAGGAGACAGTGGCCAACTTAGTAAGGTGTTCTACTATTTCAAAGAGCCTTTCAGTCACAGCACAGGCATGTATTTACTAGATTAAAAGTAATACACAGCAAGGTTTTTCATGATAAATATGCTTACATGACACAATGACAAAAGTCTCAGTAAACTTGTAGGTGTAGGGTTTGTGACAGAGCTCCTGCTATATCAAGGTCAGATGTAGTGACCGCAGGCTCTGAAATGAAAGAAAGAAAAGATAAACTCTACTGAGCTGTAAAATGATATTGAGGCAATAAAGTTAGTACTTAATATACAAAAATAGATGGAGGAAGGACCCCAGTAAGTCAGAGCAAGAGAATACTGGGGAAATATGAAGTAGAGTGATGGTAAAAAAAGTGTATGCATGTAAGCTCAAAGTAGTTGTATACTGATAGAGAACCACAGTAATGCAGATTAAATATACAGCTGTATTGAACAAATTATCAAAACATGGCACTACACTGATAGGCACAATATAACACCATCACTTGGAAAAAATCATAGGATTAACCAGTACATCAAAACAGTGTAATATATATATGTATATATATAATTTTCGGCTTTCCCGGTTAGGGGTCGCCACAGCGGAACTCTGGTCCACTAATGGTTGGCAGTCAATTTTTATGGTGCCGAGTTGCCAACCCGATGCCCAATCTTCAGCGATGGCACACCCATTCACGCATGTCTTTCAGAGGCCACTCAACTGCAGGGAGGACATGCAGACTCCACATAGAAGGCACTCCAGTCAAGAATCGAACAGGAGAACCTCTTGCTGTGAGGCAACAATGCTACCGCTGTACCACCGTGGCTTTATATATATATATATATATATATATATATATATATATATATATACGCACATACATACATAAAGCTTATCTAATATGAATGAAATTGTTACATATATAACACACTACCAAAGTCTGTCCATATGGTTTGTTTTCTTTTACATAAATATATGTTTGCCTAAGCACCTGCAGACAGAGTGGCTTCATGTAAAATTAGTCTTCAATGAATGAAAAAAAAACAACTAGCATTTCTGCAGATGTATGAAGAAATCTTTGTAAATTTTACTCAGAATAGAATATACAAGTGCTTTCAGCTGCAGACTTCTTGACTCCTATTTTGAACATTTGCTAATGGAAAAAAAAAACAAGCTAATACCTTTGCAGAAGCAAGGAACCTAACATGTCCATGGCTTTTATTATTTTGTCTTATTTTTCAAACCTACTTGCTTACAGAAATACTTGTTTATAGCTTAAGCCAATGATATTAATTTAGACATCCACCCTTGTAAAAATAAGATAAATTATCTTAATTATACATATAATATAATCAATTCACTTTTACACAACACCCCCACCCCAGCAGGCCAAGATCACAGTATATTAATCTAATCTTGTTTCTGTTCAAACTTTCTTCTCTTGTTATACTGTAAAGCCTATCTATACATCTTACAACTAAAAAGTACTTGTTTTTTAATATCTTTAATGCATATAACAGTCACTGAAAACACTTCCTCTACATTCAAAATACCCCTGATACACATTATACAAAACTGATTTACTATATAACATGCAGTTTATGTCATGGAATGTTTAATACAAATACTTATAAGAACAACAGTTGTTTTATTTACAGTTATATTTTACTTATAGTGTAATTCTTAACAATAATGGGGTATATGCTTTACAGTCCACCCACAAGTTTAACAATGTCAGCAAAAGTACAGTCTTTCTCTTCGCAAATGTGACTGATGCTTTATAGTTTCCCATTTATTCACTAATTTCAGTGTTGCTGGTCTTCACCTTGTTTATTTCTATTTCCCAACACCAGACTCTGGTTCAAGTCCAAGCTACTCTGATTCTTCTTGTTAACTCCTGCAAATTTTTTCTGTCTCTCAAGCATTTTACTTTAGAACTCTGAAAAACTTTTTCATAGAAAACTTCTCTATGAGACTAACGGGTGCAATATTTGTCAGCATGAACAGAGATGGTCAACAGACCATGCTGGTTTGCCAGCAATGGTCTGAACCTCTCACCTCTAGGTTTTCAAATATTAGTTAAAACATTGTCCCCTACAGTGCCTTTTTTAGGTAATGCCAAACTGAATGTACTTCTGACATAGCAAATCGAAACCAAGAAAATGTAAAGGTGTTACTGCTCAACGCTAGGAGTCTAAACAAGAAACTCCACTCCCTACAAGCTGTCCTCAGCCTAGTGAAGGCTGACATCTGTGCCTTCCCTGAGACATGGTTTAAAGCCACAGAGAGCACAGAAATAAATATGCCTCAAGGCTGGTCAAACAAGACAGTGCACTTGAACTTAACCATGTTCAAATCACCATAGGCAAAATCCCATACCACTTCCTTGCAAGCTATAGGCCCCCTCCATAACCCCAGAAACCTGTAACCTATATTTAAGCTTATTGAAAGCACTCACCATCCAACCCAATACCATATTCATAGGCAACGTTAATTACCCCACTACTAACTGGTAGTCATATACAACACCAAATGTGCAGGCACAGAGATTTCTGGATTTTTTAAGCACAAACTTCTTGGGCCAAATTTTCAATACACTGACCAGGGGTGCAAACATGCTGGATCTGGTCCTCAACAGTATGGGAGAGCACTGCACAACCTCTAGTGTATAGTATTATCTTTCAGCTTTTCCCAGTTAGGGGTTGCCACAGTGGAATGCTGGTCCACTAATGATTAGCAGTGGGTTTTTATGGTGCTGAGTTGCCAGCCCGACTCCCAACCTTCAAAGAAGGCACACCCATTCATGCACGCAACTACCTGCATGTTTTTAAACATCACTCAACCGCTGGGAGGACATGCAGACTCCACACAGAAAGTGCTCTAGCTGAGAATCGAATGGGAGAACCTCTTGCTGTGAGGCGACAACCCTAACCGCTACACCACCGCATCTTCTATGGTAAGATCAAACCCCAAAATGGTCTCCTTTGAAGTAAAAATAAAACTCAGAACTCCAGGTAACCCTGAAATGTTCAGAAACTACTCTAAGGCTAACTTCCTACTATTAATTGATAACCTGGCAAAATGTCAAGCCCCCATAAACCTTAGGAACACTGCTGCTTACACAGAACTGTTCAGAGAAGTGCTATAGAAGCAAATTAGTAGCTGCATAGAGGCAGGTGCACTCATCAAGAAGAGGTACAAAACTAACTCAAAAACACAAGCTACCCTGGTAGAATCACATCAACAGGCTGTATAACAGAAGGAGGATAGCCATGGCAAAATTAGTAGGTGTAGTACCCAGCAGGATAAAGGCACTCTCATCAAACTAAACAAAAAAAATTGGAACTCAAATAAAGTCTGCCAAATTCAAATTTGAGGTAAATTTGGCATCCCAGGCCAAGGACAATCACAAGGCATTCTTAAGCTATGTCCACAACTTTAAAGCCAATACACAATTGTGTGTAGAGCTCATTTTTAATGGAGCCACCTATACTGGGCCAGAAGATCTAGCAAACCTACAAGCAGACAAATTCAGCTGTAACTTTACCCTTCTCTCCCCTTAACTCCCCCAGGAAATACCTTCAAATATAACTCCCCTTACTATCACTAGGGATCAGGTCCCCAGTGCTGCCTCTAAGGCCAAGAACACTGCATTGATGGACCCAGACAATATGCCAGGGTGCCTTCTAAATAGCATGAAACATGACCTATCAGGCTGTCTGGAATTGCTATTTAACTGTAGCCTCCAAACAGGCTTCATGCCACTCAAATGGAGAACAGCAACAATGATCCCTCTGCACAAAGGTGGGCCATCTGCAGACCATGGAAACTACCGACCCATAAATTTCACTAGTCTCATACGGAAAGAATTATAATGGAAATGTTCAATAATGACATAGGAAATCTCCAAACACTGCAGCCAACCCAGTTTGGTTTAATCAAGGGCAAGTCATGCTTACTCAACTTAGTGGACTTCTTTGAGAATATCACCAAAGCAATGGATGAGGGCAAAATCATTCACATTGCTTACCTTGATCTGGTCAATGCATTTGACATAATTCCCCACTTGGGCATTGTTGACAAACTCAGAAGGTTAGGTATAAACCCTTATGTCACCTAATGGATACCCATCTGGCTCACAGACAGTACCCATGAAATTAGAATGGGAGTTCACATCTACAAAGAGGCCAGTTACAAGCAGAGTCCCTCAGGGATCAGTCTTAGGACCATTCTTTTTTGCATTTACTTTTCTGAAGTCAAGGCCAGTGTCAAGAGCTTCTGCATGACTACATTTGATTGCAAATTAAAAGCTGTCATAGAATCCCCCATTGAAACTAATGTCCTCCAGGAAGGGCTGACACAGATAAATAATATGTGCCAGAGCAATGGACTAAAGCTAAATGCCAAGAAGTGCATAACAGTATCCTTTGGGATGTAATCCACCCCTAGTAACTATCGTATTGACAACACACCCCTAAGAGTCTACCAAGCAGTCAGGTACTTTGGGACACACATAGACAGTAATCTAGTCTTTGACCATCATGTGTCTACAGTAGTGAGAAAATCATTCTATGTTGTGCAACTTATAAAGAAAGTTATGGCATCCAGGTGCAAAGAGGTCATTGTTCCACTGTAATCAGCATTTATCAGCCCTATCATTGCGTACACTGTTCCCTTTGGTATGTACCTAACTAGGCACATCCAAAAACTGGAACATCCACAGAGGTTCCTCACAAAAAGAATGCAGGGTGTAAGTAACATGTCCTATACAGCCACTTCAAAACCCTATTATCCCTGTATTCTGTCACCTACAGGCTGGTGATGGGAGATCTATGCCTGGCTTACAAGACATTGTTAGATCCCACCCTGATGGACCTCCTGCCATCTGCAAAAAAACAGCACCAGAATTACCTATTCTAGAGACTTAATCCTTGCCTGTGATATAAGTAGGAACTGCTGGAGAGACAAGTATGTGTCCTAGAGACTGTCCCTTTTCTGGAATAGGCTCCATAGCCATGGGAAGCAGAGTTTCTCCCTAACCCAATCCAAGTGTATATTGAACAAGTGGACAGAGAACAGGAAATTCATCCATGGTTTGGTGCCTGTGTCTCTAATGGATGTAAATGGTTCATCTCCCAACCCCCTGCTTTCACTTATCAAGGGTGCCAGAACTTGTCAGAGACATGGGATGCAGGGCTAGGTTTACTAGTGCACACATATGAACCTATGAACTTATGAGCTTTATTGTCAGAAGAATTAGAAGCACAGTCCCCTTCTGTTTGCTGGCTCACTTTTTGTTGGATAAACTTTTTTATTTCCTCCTTAGTCTGTTCTGCATCCAAAAATGTCTTTGATCCCCCAGGAAAAAAATATTCTGAAGACAATTGGATACAGCATTTTGAATCACACCCCTACCTCTCTATATTACCTGATTACTGGGATACTTTTGCTTCTCTTCTGCTTGGTGTACAGTAATAATTTTTTACATACCCTCTACTATCTCCAATATTTAATACTTTTCCTTTCTGCCACAGTTTTGTCAGGATCAACTATTTCTGCTGGTAGGATTGCATCTTTACTAATATATGTGTTGGCTGCTTTCTCACGGCCAGGTTTGGAGCACACTCTATGTGCCTTTCAATTAATAGATCCTGCTGTGGAATACTAGTCCAGTTGCTTATTTATGCTTTCATAAAATGAATGCAGCCTGTTCCTTCCAGTTCTCTGGTACATCCATATTCATAAAGGACACCCACACCTCAAGGATGGTGGCAACGCACGATGCATCGGAGACCATCCAGGTGCAATTAACCATAGGCAAGACTGCTCTGCAATTTGTAGCATGTTACAGGCCACCCTCTCAAACTCAGGAACCTCACATGGCCTTCCTGAAAACATTGGAGGGGATAAATGTATCTCCAAACACCATCATACTAGGTGACTTCAACTACCCTAATATAGACTGGGAACACTACTCAAGCCCGAACACTCTAACCCAAAGATTCCTGGAGTTCATAAACTCAAATGCCATGGAACAACTAGTCACCATCCCCACAAGAGGAGAAAACATACTTGATCTCATCATCACGAACATGGGATCAAAATGTTCAACACCGAAGTATACCCCTCACTGGTGAGATCAGATCATAAACTAATCTCGCTGGAGGTCCTCATCCTGCCCCCACCTGAAACAAAAAGACCACAGTGAAAACTTCTCAAAAGCCGATTTCACACTTCTAAAACGAGTGTGGTCTCCTTTAAGGCCCCTGAGCCAGTGGTAAACATTACTCAAACCGCTGAATCACTTACAAATGCCTTCTACCAGCACCTACAGGACTGCATGGATCAGGCAATCCCAAACAAAACTAAGACTCTCTGTACCAAAGGCAAGCATCCAGTCTGGTGGACCCCAGCCATAAACAAGCTCTACAACAAAAGGAGGAAGCTACTACAAGATAGAGCAAAATCCTTGAAAGGTAAGACACCTTTGATCATTATAAGTAAAAACTAAGAGCTCTCATAAAATCATCCAAGGCAAATTTTGAGAGAAAAATCGCCAAGGACTCTAAAGAGAATCATAAGGCCTTCTTTAGCTATGTTAGAAACCTAGGAGGAAACTCCCAGATATGCTCAGAATTAGTTCAAAATCATGTGAAAATTACTGAACCTACACACATTGCCAACATACTGGCTGACAGGTTCAGTGCAAACTCCCCTCCCCAAAGGAGAGATATCTCTTCCAGAGGATTGTAGCCCACCAAACATCTCCAACGCCCAGGTGAGAACTGCCCTCACTAAGGCAAAACACAGCATCCATGGGACCGGATGGTGTCCCGGGCTGTGTGCTTCATGAACTCAACGAGGAATTAAACCCACAGTTAGGACAGCTGTTTAATCTTAGCCTCACCGCAGGATACGTACCCAAGGAGTGGCGCCTGGCGACTGTGGTCCCACTTCATAAGGGCGGTGCCTCCACAGACCCTGGAAATTACCGCCCCATTAGCTTGACAAGCCTTATCTGCAAAGCCATGGAGAGGATCATAATGGAACTCATAAATAAAGACATAGGGAACTTGCAGACTTTGGATCCAACTCAGTTTGGCTTTGTCAAAGGCAGATCCTGCCTCTTAAACTTGGTTGACTTTTCGAGACAGTCACCAAGGCCATTGATGAGGAAAGGCAGTCCATACAGCCTACCTCGACCTGGCAAAGGCCTTCGACACAATACCCCACTCAGGTATCATCGAAAAACTCATCAGCTTGAATGTAAACCCATACATCACAAGATGGGTTGCAAACTGGCTAAGTGACAGAACCCACAGGGTCAGAGTTGCTGGAGCCATGTCAGACTCAAAGCCTGTCACAAGTGGTGTCCCACAGGGCTCAGTCCTGGGTCCACTCTTGTTCGGCATCTACTTTTCTGAAGTACAAGCAAACACAGGAGGGTTATGGCTGACAAAGTTTGCAGATGACTGCAAACTTAGTCAAAAACACATCTGACACAGATATCCTCCAGAAGGGCCTCACAGAAACGGATAACTGGTGCCAGAGCCATGGCCTGAAGTTAAACGCCAAAAATGCATAGCCATACCGCTCGGGAAAAACAAGGTTACCCCTAGCTACCATATAGGTGGCAATCCACTGAGCACAGAAAAGTCATCAGAGATCTGGGGACCCAGGTTGACAGTAGCCTTCGTTTGACACTCATGTTGCTAAAGTAGTTAGGAAAACCTTCTATATCACCCACCTGATCATGAAGGGATTCACATCTAGATCAAGGGAGGTCATCGTCCCCCTGTACTCATCACTTATTAGACCTATGATTGAGTACAATGCCCGTTCAGAATGTATCTGACCAGACACCTGCTGCAGCTTGAAAGGCCCCAAAAGTTCCTCACCAAAAGGATAAAGGGTCTCAAAAATATGTCTTATGCTGCCCGACTGAAAGAACTCCAGCTCTATTCAGTCTCATACCGCTTGCTCAGAGGTGACCTGTGCCTGACATATAAGGCCATGTCAAACCCAGATTTGATGAATATGCTTCACCTCAAAAAATCTAGATCCCTCAGAACCACAAGGGCGGGAGACTTAAACCTTGACACGGTTATAAATAGAACGTGCTGGAGGGACAGATTCATCACCCAGAGACTCCCTATGCTGTGGAACAAAATCCCGGTACATGTGAGGCAGAGCACCTCTCTGGCCTTGTTCAAGAGGAATCTTGACCAATGGATGGAAGATTGCAGATATACCCCAGGGATTACTTTTGTGTCACTGCTTGACAGAGGCACAGCAAAATGATAGGCATAGTTTTTATTCAAACTAAAGGGGTGGCGAAAGCCACATAACTATGGGCTAGGCTTATAAATGCCCTTGGGCAGATAGCCTAGTATGAACCTATGAACCTATGAACCTATGAATCAGTAAATCTCAGGCTTTCTTTGCACACCATGTCTTCTAACTCAGACATTTTTGGAACAGTTCTTCTTGAGAAGCTTCATACTCACCCAGCCTTTTTTCATTTAATCCTCAGATGTTTGCAATTTTATTAGCTCATCCTAATAACTACTCAAAGCTTCTTCTATTTTTTATAGCCTTTTGCTATTTGATATATTCCTGCAGAGCTTCATTTATTTTAGTTAACTCTGAGTATATCTGATTTATTTTCTTTCTGCTAAATTACTGGAAGTAATTTCTAATACCAGAGCTGAAGCTTGAACTCTTTTATGCTTTACTTCTCCAGGATTCTTTACAGCCAGTGTTTTCTCTTTATGTTTTCTGGTTGATTTTCTTTCATGTTTTCTAAATGTATTCTTTGCTGGCATACAGGCAGCAAATTGACTAGCCATTAACTGCATTTTAACCAAAGTTGCACTGTCACTAGCTGTTATTTTTCAGTTTCTGTTTTCATATTGGGAGAGATGAAACTAAGTTGATGATCACTGCGCAGCCGTCTTGGAAGTCCCCACTGAATAATCATTTTTTAAACACCTTTATTGAATTTTCACTTGTGACACAGGCAAACTTACATTTATATAAAAGAAAGCAAACCACTGAAACATGATCACAGTTACAAATATTATATATCACATATATTCTTTTGTACAATATAATTAATCCAACATTATAACATTGGTGAGTTCCTGCCTTCCCTTAAATCTCACTTATCCTCCAAAACATTATTCTGCATGTAGTGTTCCCACAATTTCCTATTTTCTATGCAATTTTCTCCTACCCTTTTCTAAAGATCCCACTTCCAGTTATTTTAATCTCTGTTACAATAGTCACTACTTCTTTTATTAGTATTTTTAGTTTTCTTCTTTTTCTTCTTTTATTTTCTTTTAGTCTTCTAGACTTTAATCTTCATTTTCTAGTAATTGCTTTTTTGTCAACCATCAGAATTAAAATGAACATGGCCTTACTATGTCTAGGCAATTCAGATCCTGTATCACAGCTCAAAAAATAATTTCCTTAGTTGCACCCGTTTGTTCACCCAGTATTTCTGAAGGAGTACTCTGCAGGGAATTTTTAAAAATTTGTCAATTCATTAGACTCCCTAAACATATGTTCCAGTTATTTCTTTCTTCTCCATCATGCCTCCAACATTTGCCATCTACCAGAGGAAAACTTATTTGGAGTCTGGTTAGGTCTTAAAATACATATGCAAAGAGTTCCAGGCAAATATCCTAAATCTTCTAAACTTTTTTGCATATTTGGGAGCCACACATATGTCCTCCCATTGTTTCAATGTGAATTGCTTATAAAACCTTTCTTTCCAATCTTTTCTAACCTCCTCTGATTGATTCCTATAGTTATTCTGCAGTATTTTATATGCCCCCCTAATTATCCTCTTTTAACAGCAGCTTCTGTTCCAAATGTAACTAAAGACTTTACCAGAGCAAGTCTCTCACTTAGGATTTCCTATCCCTTTCTCTTTGCCTATACTCTGATAGCAATCCCTGATAGCAAAGGCAGTCCCTAGACTGCAGTCCAAATGCCTACTTAGCCTATTCCCAGTCTATTACCTTTCCCCCTCTAATTATTTGCTCCTAATACCTTGGTTCCTTTGCCAGTTTTCTCCAGTCCCCTCTTGCCTATTCTCTATACCTCTAATTGCAGTAATCCCTATTGTCAAAATCTCATTTCTCCATTCTCATTTCTAGTTTTTAGAATACCTTCTGCTACTTTATGAACACAGTGTTTTTTTTTTAATTTCTCCAAGTCTTTTGGGTTTCTAATACCTTATTCCTAAGTCAAAGTATGATTAAAGCTCATGAAATTAGTATTGTTTCAATATTTGATGTCAGCCAGAAGTGCTCTTCGCAGCACCTGCAGTGTGCCCAGTAATGACTCCTTCTGCAATTCGTATGGAGTTGCATGTACTGGTAACACATCTAAATTCAATTGTAGATTCTTTTTTATAAGACCCGTTGCCCCTACTACTATTGGAACTGTCTGGATATCTTTCTTCCACATTGCTCTTGTTTCTGCCTGCAAATCCTAATATTTTTTGACTTTGTGTCTCTCTGTACCCAAGACACTGTAGTCACTGAGTGTATCAATTTCAATGATCAATGCTGCTTTTGCCTTCTTTTCAAGGACGACTCTATCTGTTTTTTTTCGCATCTATCTTTTGAACTGTTGGTAATGGGTGATCCCATGTGATGTAGACTTCATCATTTTCTATAATGCTTTGTGGCTTATGTTTCCAGTGTTTTTCAGCTACTTCAATATTATAATGTTTGCACAATCCCCAGTGCAACAGTTTTGTCACATTATAATGCCTTTCATTATACAGGCCTTCTGCCATTAGTATATCACACCCAGCAACAAGGTGTGCGACTGTTTCCAATTCTGTTTTACAAAACCTACATTTGTCTATTTCTCCCACATGTTCAATGGACTTTGAAAAGCAATGTGTATGTAGCCAACTATCTTGGGCCGCCATTGTTAATTTTTTATATTTTGGTTTGAATTGGCTTCTCCTTAACTATTCCTGTGTTCGATCCTGATCAACATAGGGTTCTTCGAGGAGTTTTCTATACTTGCAACTATATTTATCCATTTTCCACATTTCTTGCCTTCTCATCTGGTCCTTCACCTTATATTCTTTATTTTGTTTTTTAGCACATTCAGTTGCTGCCTGTTTTTTATCTACTTCTGGTTTGATTTCCATTCCTGCTTGATGGTGATATGCTTCTGCTAAATTAAGCAGAGACGTCATCTTAGATTTATTCTCCACATTCAAGACTTTCACTACATTTGGATCTTGTGAGGTCAGTAGATGTGTGGAGTCCCACAATTGCAGATCTATACATGTAATCAATTTCAAGGGTGCCCATCCCTCCTTCGGAATGGGGAATATATAATCTTGGTATACACTGATATTTATAAATCATTTTGTGAGCATGAAGCATCTTTCTTGTTTTAATATCCAGTCTATCCAACACTTTTTGGAATCAGTCAATCATTCCAAAACTATAAGTTAGGACAGGAAGAGCAAACTGATTTATAGTTGGATCTTGTTCCTAGATGTCAATAGTGTTTTCAGGATTAATTTAAGTCTTCTAAAATACTCCTTACTGAGTTTTATTAGCATTTGTTCATGTTTTATTGCTGATCCCTCATCAGTTTCCAAGTATTTATACACCCTTCTTGCTCAAGTTCTTTTATATCACATTCTTATTCCAAACTGATGTTTTCCTGGTGCTGCAGTTTCCTTTTTCAAAGGTTGCTTTTGCACATTTATCAAGATCAAGTGACATTCCAGTATCATCTGAAAAAGTTTTGACAACCTGCAGCTGTGCTTTCAGTTCCTCATCTGATGAGGTATACAGTTTTAAATCATCGACAAGGAGAAGATGAGAAGCCATTAGACTTTGTTGTTTTCTAGGAGCCAAATTGTAGCCACGGCCTAAGCTGTTAAGTAAACAGCTTAATGGATTAATGGCAATGCAGAATAGCAATGGTGACAAATAGTCACCCTGGAATATCCCCCTTTGAATTTTTATCCCTGAGATAATAATCTGTCCTTTATCATGGCTTAATTGCAAAGTGGTCTGCCACTGTTTCATGGTTACTGTAATGTAGTCAATCAGTGATGGGTGTATCTTAGACATTTTAAGCACTCTTTTTATCCATGAATGTGGGATACTATCAAATGTTTTTTTGTAGTCAATCCATGCCATACTTAGATTCTTCCCCTTCTTACAGTTCTCCACTATAACTTTGTTTAACAACAAATGATCCTTTGTTCCATATGACATTCTTTTATTGCCCTTTTATTCTACTGCTATAATTGAGTTTTCTTCTAAATGACTATAAACTCCATTGGCGTCAATTCCCATGTATAGTTTATACATCGTTGGAAGACAAGTTATTGGTCTATAATTTTTAGGGTAGCTTCCAGGTTCACTCTTAAGTAAGAGCATTGCTTTTCCTGTTGTTAACCAGTGCAGTGTGTGTTTGGGGTGCGCATATAAATAGTTCTTACCCATGGCTAAATCCTCATGCAAAGAAGTTAATACTTTAAGCCAAAAGTTAGGTACTGCATCTGGGCCTGGGGTTTCCCAGTTAGAGGCTTTTCTCTACTTTGTTTCAATCTATCTGGCTATTTCACCCCATTTCATATCCTGTAACTTTAATCTTCTTATTCTTTCTCTTACTTCTTCTATTCATTTAGCATCTTTGTTATGTTCCACAGGATCTTTATAGATACGTCTCCAAAATGTATCTATGTCCTCTTTTTTGGCGGTCTTTCAGTTCCTTTTATGTTATCTTCCAATTCTCTATAAAACTTTTTTGGGTCATCAATAAATTGTTTATTTTGTGCTTTTCCCTTATATTTATCTTCTTAACTTCTAAATGTTGTTCTGTATGGCTGTTGTTTTCCTTAAAGATCTGCATCCAAAATCCCACTCTCTACCTGTTTCTTGAACCCCCCCCACTTCATCATCACCCCTTTCCACTTTGAATTAAAGTTTTGTGTTATGTACATGAGCCTTAACTGTATAGCTCTAAAATATTCCTTCAACCAGTTAATCCTAAGTATTCCACCAAAAACTGCTATTATGGAACTTCAGAACATTTTTGTTGAAATAATCAGTTTTCGGCAGGGAATACTACGAATAGGTTGGAACAAGAACTTGATTTGCAATACTGACGATGTATCAGGGAGACCCAGAAGGGAAAAATGAACAAAAGAGGGTAGATTTATGAAGAAATTTATGAAAATATTTGGTATTAAAGACATGAATTTAGTCGTAGGAACTCTGGCAGAATATACATATTATTCTCCAAGGTACAATAACTGGGCTAGACTAGACAGAAATTATTTTTCACAGGAGCATGTGCGTTTGATTGAAAGCTTCAACACCTATCCAATAACTGTTTCAGATCATGCACCAATAAAAACTAAGATAAAAATACAGGTTAATGAAGTAAAATGAGACACTAGCACTTCTCCATCTACTTGTTAAAAAGAGAGGAATATAAGGAATGGATGGTGAAAAGTATTCAAGAGTTATTAGAGAAGGCAGAAATGTCTTCAGAAGTAATAACCAATGAGTGGGATAACATAAAAATAGAGCTTAAAAATAGGGTAAAAATAAAAGAGAAAGAAATATGGTTAAGAAGTAACAGGAATTATTTAGAAGGGCTGACAAATGTTAAAGTATTGCAAAATAAGGGCACTCTCAGAGAACAAGAAGACGCACAACTGCATAATGCTAAAGAAAGAATAATAGAATATTTGGATAATATGCTTGAGTTTAGAAAGATTACTTTTAAACAACTATTTTTTTATAACAACTCCAGTGCACAAAAATGTTTAGCAAACAACTTAGGCAACAGAAAGTGAAAAGGTTATTGCAAAACTTAGGAGGTCTATAACAGGAAAAATAACCAGAGATCATATAGTAATATTCAAAATATTTTGGCAATTTTACAAAAATTTGTATAAAACAGAGGAATGTGGAAATCAAGATAGAATACAAAAATATTTATGTAAGAATTATGCCAAGATGATGCTCAACAACTAATAGTTAAGATAGATGAGATAAAATGATGACATATAATCGATCTACAGGAAAGTCTCCCTTAACAGATGTTATTGGAAGTTAGGAGGGATGAAAGTGATAAAAATCTGAACAATTTTTGTTTTACAGTATTTTTAAAAGGAGGAGAAGCACCAATATCTTGGAAAAAAGCTTTGATGGCTGTCTTACCCAAAGATGGCAAAACCCCATCAGACCCAGAGTCATAAAGACCCATTTCAATTTTAAACCATGATTATAAAGTGTTTATGTGTATACTAGCTAAAAGAATGGCAAAGGTGCTGCCAAAATTTCTAGATATGATCACTGTTATTTTGTGGAAGGGAAGCAAACATTTGATAATGTTAACAGAACAATGATGATTCACAGGGAAGCAGAATGTATGCAAATACTGCTATTGTTGGCGGGTCCTGATGCAGTGAAAGCATTCTACAGAGTAAGCTGGGATTTTATCAGTAGGGCAATTGAGGCATTTGCATTTCCTGATGTAATAGTAATGTTAATTAATTATTTAGTTATTTACTTATTTATTTGACATTTGTTGACCCGGATGGTACGACTGAGCTACTGCCCTTTTTCAGTGGAGGCCCAGGGAGACAAGTTCCGTAGTACAAGAAAATTTCAGTACATTAAAACAATACAAGCAAATGTCTAGTTAAATACAAGTAATAGACAAATCAGCAAAACAGGCATTAATACAGTGTAGTAAATATAAAAACGTTATTGCTATACAAAAAATTGGTAAATATAAGTTTGGATTGTAATCAGTGGATAAATGTAGAAGGATATCTGAGGAATCAGAGATAAAAACTAAAGTGGAAGGGTTCCTCTCTAAGTTGTGTCTGAAGAGAGGAATCAGGCAGAGGTATCCTCTTTCCCCTTTTTTATTTGCTTTCTGTTTAGAGCCATTGGCAAAAAATAAGGGACTCATAAATTCAAGGATATAATTGATATGATATTCAAGAAAACTTAGCTTTATTTGCAGAAGATGTTATTTCGTACCTGATAAGTCCTGAAAAGGACATCTCAGCATTGTGTAATATTTTGAGGCAGTTTCCAGTCCTTTCAGGATATAAAATTAATGAACATACAATAAAGGCTATAATCACAAATGATGTACCCAGACACAAATGCAATACCCAGATTTGTAGGATAGTGATAACATGAGATATTTAGGAGTAAAGATTAAAAAGGCTTCTCTAATGGCAACTAAGAATATTTGCATAGAGGCTAAACCAACTCTGATATAAAAACTGGAAACTAGAACCTCATGTTTATGGATATGGTAGTAAAGTACAAGCATTCTTTAGTTTAATTTATGGGTCAGGCATATGTTTATCAATCTGTGATACAAATGTGATATGAAAGAGGGGTACATTTAGTGAGTGTGATTATTTGACTGCTGCCTCACTATATCTCGACATTCTCTTTATTTTCTTTATTAAGTAATGCTATATTCTGGAAGTGTCAGCAGGCATGAGAGATGATGCTGTATTCCAGAACAGTTTATTGATTTCAGCAGAGTCACTACATTTGATTACGAAATATGTCTTGTATGTGTATGTGTGCTGGGATATTCCAGTAAAGTACTACAACTTGCAAAGTCATTGGAATATTCCGGTGTAACACTTGAAAATTCCAAAATCATTGTATTTGGCAGAAATTGCTGTTCCTTCTGGGGTGGGAGGCCAATACCACAGAATGATCTAGCTCCAGCCTACGCTGGAATGTACTGATTCTCATGACTTGCAGTAAACAACTCGGTTATATATAGCTGGGGCTACCTGCACTCTGGCAGAATCCTCACCTGTGGAGTGGGCACACTGCCCAGGACTGTTTTCCTGATGAAGACTCCTGCCTGACTGCAACAGGGCTTCCCAGTCAAGACTGAAGACAGGATGAAGCTTTCTCTTTATTGGTGATGTATATCATTTTTAAATGTATTGTCTAATTTCCTATTTTAGTTAAATAGAGTTTACTTAATTTTCTGTTTTACTGTGATTTACAGTTCAGTTACATAGAGTTTATTCAGTCTTCTGTTTAGTGACAAGAATAAAGTTTGTTACTAAATAATTTCTTTGGTGTGAAGTAAATTATTTCGAATCCTGCTCATTAGGCAATACACAATCAGAGGTGAAGTTGTGGAAAATAATTAATAAGAGTTGAAGGAATTTATATGGGAGGGTAAGAGGGCAAATATTAAGTGGGATAAGTTAATCCTTCCAATAGAACAGAGTGGTTTAGGAATATCTTATTTGAGGGGATATTTTGGAGCTTCACAGTTAAGGCTCATATATATATATATATATATATATATATATATATATATATATATATAAAACACTAGCAGAAGGTTATCATTCAAACTGGAAAGGAATGATATGGAAGCAAGGAAGGGGAGTTCAAGAAATAAGACAATAGTGGGATTTTGGATGCAGATCCTTTAGGAAAATACTAACAATCATACAGAATAATATACTCATAAAGCATCAGAAAATATTCTAGAACTAAGGCAACAAGAGAATGGAGAAAGGGAATTTTGCCAATAGGGACGGCTGCAAGCAGGAGTGTAGAAAATAGGGAAGAGGAGGCTGGAATTTACTGAAGAAAACTGGCAAAGGAACAAAGATATTAGGAGCAAATAAATACAGAAAAAAGGTACTAGGGTGGGATGAGGCCAAGAAGATGTTTGGAGTGCAGGTTAAAGCTGACTGCCTTACTGCCTTCCCTACCAGGGATTGATATCACAGCATAGGCAAACAGAAAGAGATAGGGAAATCCTAAGTAAAAGACATGACTTGGTAGAGTTTTTAGTTGAATCTAGAACAAAAGCTGCTGTTAAAAGGGGATAATTAGTAGGGCATCTAAAATATTGCACTATAATTCTGGGACTCGATCAGAGGACGTTAGAAAAGGTTGGGGAAAAAGACTGGAAAAGGAATATTCAAGGGAACTATGGGTGGGCATATGTATGGCTCTCAAGTATGTAACAAAGTCCAGAAGGTTTACAGTTTTGCTTGGAAGTGTTTGCATAGCTATTTTATACCTCAAACAGACTTTAAAGATTTTTCCTCAGGAAGATAGCAAATATTTGAGGTATGATCAGGAAGAGAGAGATAACTGAGAATGGATCACATCCAGAAGCTCGACTCATCAGACCAAATAATCGACTTTCTGGAAAGTCAAACTAGGGAAAACAAAAAAGAAATCTAAGCTTTTGCAGGGGGCAATCCCCTTACATATTATATATTCCAACTTAAAGATCACACTACAGGAGAAAAAAGGGTAAATTCCCTGATCCCCAGTGTACCACAATCTCCATTGAAAAGCTTCAACTTTTCGGAAAGTCTATCACATGGTCTCAACCATATGAGGTTTGACTTCCTAATGAGTCCAACTTCTGAATGAGACTCCTTCTAAAAACATGCATTTGGGGAGTGTAATGAGCAGGTAGATTTTAAAAATTCCCTACAGAGTACTGTGTTAAAAATATTGAGTGAGAAAATGGCTGTAACTAAGGTAATGATTTTTTTATTTTATTAAACAAAAAACATCTTTATTAAATTTGTACTTATGGCATAGGCAATTATACATTTATTTAAATAAAAACAAACCATATTGACATCATTTTAATTGCAAACATTATACATCACTTATAATCTACCTAGTCATTGTCAGTCAAAACATAGCATAGCTCATTTAAATCCTCACTTCTTTTAAATCGTATTCCTCCCCTGTATGCATTGTTTCCACAATTCCCATTTTTTCCTATGTAATTTTCTCCATCCCTTTCCTAAAGATCGCAACTCCAGTTGTTTTATCTCTGTTACTATAGTCACTACTTCTAGTACATTTGGTTTAGACTTTGATTTCCATTTTCTAGTAATTACTTTTTTGCAGCCACCATAAGTAGACTAAGTAAGGCCATTATATGTCTAGGCAATTCCAATTCTATATTATAGTTCAGAAAAATCATTTCCCTAGATACACCAATTTGTTCACCCAGTATCTCTGACAGTGTAGTCTGCATAGAATCCTTAGAATCTGCCAACTCATTACCCTCCCAGAAAATATGTTCCCAATTACCTCGTTTTTTCCCCATCACAGCTCCAACATTTGCTGTCTACCTGAGAAAAAATTCTCTGAAGTCTACTCGGGTTACAAAAATACCTATGTAAACATTTCCATGCAAAAATCCTAAATCTTCAAGATTTTGTTGCATATTTGGGAGCATACATTTATCCCCTATTGTTTTTTTAATTACTTATCTAGTCTCTCTTCCCAGTCCTTTCTAATCGCCTCTGATTGATTCCTATAGTTATCGTGCAATATTTTATATGCTGTACTAAGTATTCATTTTTTAACAGCAGCTTCTGTTCTAGGTTCTACTAAAAACTCTACCAGTGCTGGTCTTTCATTTAGGACTCCCTATTTCTTTTCTTTGCCAATATGCTGATATCAGTGCTTGAAAGGGAAGGCAATTTCTAACCTACAGTCCAGATAAATTCCTGGTGTCTTCCCATTCTCTTACCTTTCCCTCTCCAGTTATTTGCTCCCAATACCTCAGTTCCCTTGCCAGTTTTCGCCAATAAATTCCATACCCCTCTTGCCTATTGTCTGCATCCCTAATTGCAGTCATCCCTATCAGCAGAATCTCCTTTCTCCATTCCCATGTTGGCTTACTTCTTAGAATACTTTCTGCTACTTTATGGATATAATATTATGTATGATTATTGTTATTCTCCTTAAAGATCTGCATTCAAAATCCCAGTCTCTCCTTGTTTCTTGAGCTTCCCCCCATTTCATCATCATTCCTTTCCACTATGAATTTTAGGTTTCTGCTTGTGCTCTGTATAGGAACCTTAACTGTGTAGCTCTGAAACACCCCTTCAAATCAAATAATCTCAGTCTGCCTTGTGTTTTTGGAAGAATCACTTTATCCCACTTGACTCTTGCAGTCCCTCCCCCCAATAAATTCCTTCAGCTCTTTATTAATTACTATCCACAATTTCTCCTCTGTTTGATAAAAGTATGCCTCACCTATGTACAGGACTAAAGGGACTAAAAACATTTTAACTGCTTGTATCTTAATATCCATAGCCATATAGCAGCGTTTCCAATTTCTCATTTTTTTATTATCTTTTGTTTAGTCTCTTCCCACACATCCTTAGCCACCATACTGGAATCAATTTTAATCCATACTCCTAAGTACTTTATTTTATCATGTCCCCATAAATATGGATATCACTGAACTAATTTGTGGGTGGGTACATAATTTACAGCTATTGCTTTTGTTTTAGCTTCATTAATTTTGTATCCAGAAAAGATTTGAAACTGTCTCAAAATGTTCCAAGGCAATGAAATGTCTTTTTCTGGTATTATTAGGTATAAATTATATCATCTGCAAACAGAGATAGCTTTTCTTGACTACCATACCAATTATATCCTTACATTTCTGAGTCCCTTATTTTCTTTGACAATGGTGCTAAATATAATGCAAATAACAAAGGAGAAAGAGGACACCCCTGCCTGGTCCCTCTGCTCAAGTAGAAATTATCAGAGAGGAACCCACCCACAATTTTCGCCTCAGATACCTCATATATCCTTCTAATAAATCTTATAAATTTATTAAGGAATGCAAATGCTTCCATTGTCCTGGTCATAAAGTCCCAGCTTAATCTGTCAAATGCTTTCTCTACATCAAGACCCACAAAAAACAGTGGCATTTTCTTACATTCTGCTTCCCTCTGACTCACCAGTGTTCTATTAATGTTGTCAAATGTATGCCTCCCCTCCACAAAACCATACTGATCCATATCTATCAATTTTGGCATCACTTTTGCAATTCTTTTAGCCATTGTAGACATAAACACTTTATATTCATGGGTTTAGGATTGAAATGGGCCTGTATATAGTTGGATTTGATGGGTCTTTACCTGCTTTAGGTATTACAGCCACCACTGCTTTCTTTCTGGATGTTGGCACTTCTCCTTCTCTTAAAATATTGTTAAACAAAACCTTCCAGATGTTTATCAGTTTTTCTCTCCTAGCTTCCAAACATTCACAGGAACACCATCTATTCCTGAGGACTTTCCTGTAGATTGGTTATGCATCACAATTTTTATCTCATCTTCTCCTAGCTTAACTGTTAGTAACTGAGCCTCATTACCTCTAATCTTGGCATAGTTAATTATTCCATAAACATTTCCATTTGTACCTTTTCTTGATTTCCATATTTCTCTGTTTTATATAGACTTTCATAGAATTTCCAAAATATTTCTTGTACCTCTTGCTATAGGCTCCCTAAGCTTGGCGACAGTCCTTTCTACATTCTGTTGCCTGAGTCCTTGTGTTAAAAGTTTTTGTGCTCTAGAGTTATCATCAAAACAGTTGCTTAACAGCAATCTTTCTAAACTCATGCATATTATCAAGGTAATCCCTTATTTTATGTTTAGCATTCTGCATTTGCTCCTCTTCTTTTATTTTCACCATATTTTTTAAACTCCACTTTAATTTTATCCCAATCCCTAGCTATATTTTCAGAAGAAATTTCTGTCTTCTCTAATATCTCCTGAATAATTTCCACTATATTCCTTAAACCCCTCTCTTTTCAACAGATAGGTGGGAAAATGCCAGTGTCTTGTTTTTAATTCATTACCCTGTGGTTTTATTTTAGTTAATATAGGTGCATGAGCTGAAATAGTTATTGGGTGCATATCAAGACTTTCAATAAAATGTACAGGTTCCTGTGAAATGTAAATTCTGTCTAGCCTGCCCCAGTTTTTGTATTTTGGAGAATAATATGTAAATTCACTCCAAAATCCTTGTACTAAATTCACATCTCCCATGCCAAATATTTTCATAAATTTATTCAAAAATCTAACCTCATTTGTTATATTTTAACTTCTGGGCTCCCCAGGCACATCTTCTCTGCTGCAAATCAAATTCCAGTCCCCGCCTATAAATAATATTCCTTGCTAACAGCTGACTATTACTGCCAGAATTTTCTTAAGCTCCATTATAGCAATTTTACATGGAATATAAGTACATGCCAGTATAATCTTCCTCCCTTGCCAGTAGCACCTTAGTACTACATATATACCACTATTATCTTTTTATCATCCTCTATCACTGTTGGAGCTCCTTGTGCAATTAATATAAGTACTCTTGTTTTCCTTCGTCCCAGATATTCCACTGAAAAACATTTCTTTATCAAATTCACATGTTTAGTTCTTTCCAAGTGTGTCTGCTGTAGCATAGCTATTTGCACTCTACATTTTTTAATATAGTTCACTACTCTTTATTTTTTTGTATTTATCTGTGAGACCATTGACATTTAAAAACATTACAGAAAGCATATGGTAAAAAGCTATTATTCCCACCTTTTATGTATAACAGCTTTTTTGTTAAGTGTCTAGTTCCAGCTTTTGTGTTACATGCATACACTGTTTTGAAGGTTGATCTTTTATACAACTGATTCTTGTCACACCCATTTGAGCCTATGTCACATCTTACAAAACATTCTTGTTTTATTGAAAGTCCTCAAAAAAAAAACAGACACACCCCTAATACCCCTAAAACCTATTAACTTAATACTAACACACAAAGCTATGTACATCTTCAAATATTAAAGTTTTACCCTCCTAATAGGAACAAGTGTCGCAAAGAGATAGCCACACTCCTATACTTGGTTTAACCTAAAAGACAGGTTATTCATGCTAAAATGCATGGTACAGCCTGTGATTCTTTTCAGTGCAGTCTGGTTATGTCTTAACTTTATAGCTCCCCCAGATGGGAAAACACTTGAATGCTTTCAGAAAACATTATCTCCTAGTCATTTCTCTTTATCAGATTGTCTCCATGGAGACACGAGGAACACCTGTTTAGAGTAGTATCCCCATTACACTCACAAATAACTGAAAAAAAACTTTATAGCATGCAAAGAAAATCATCCACTATAAAGATGTTACTGTTAAGAAAAAATGAGTTTTACTTACAGTTAATGTTCTCCCTCCTGTTCCTCTCTCCTAAGTGTTTCTCCAAATAATGACATGAAGTAGGGTATATAGTTTTGAGCCCCCTACAAGTTTAGCAAAGTCAAAAAAGTCAAATATTTCCAGATGTTCTTGTTCTGTCATGTTTCACAAATATAATTATTGCTTTGTGATCCTACATTTGTCAATTTCCAAGTTACTGGGTTTATTCCTGTTCATCCCCATCTCCCAAATCCTGCCTATGCTTCATTTCCAATGTACTCTTGGTTCTTCTAGTCAACACTTGTGCTTTTTTTCCTTCTGTCAAGTATTTCCTTTGAAGCATTGGAAAAGATTTGACTGGCACATTCTCTCTGAGGTGTTTATTACCAGATGAAAAAGAAGCAGAATATCCTTCTGTGTCACAGCGCACTTTTTGTTGGACAGACTTTTGTATTTCCACCTTATCGTGTACTGCATTAAATTTGATTTTGCCCTTTCAGGAAAAATATCTTGAAAATAGCTGGACACAGCAGTCTGAACCTCGTTCCTTCTTCTCAACATTCCCTGAACAGTGAAATAAATGTACTCCTCTTCTTCCTGGAGTAATTATTCTACACAAATACTCTGCTGTCTCCCACTTTTAGTACTTTGTTTTTCTGCCACAGTTTTGTCAGAATCAACTCCTTCTGCTGGTAGAATTGCATCTTTATTAGTAAAGGTCTTGGTTGCTTTCTCATAGCCAGGTTTGCAGCATACACACAAAGTACACTTTCAATTAACAACACATGCTGTGGGATACCAGCACCGTTGCTTATCTGTGCTTTCACAAAATTAATACAGTCTGTTCTTTCCAGCTTCTCTGCTACAGCAAAAAATCTCAGGTTTTCCCTCCATGTTTTGTCCTCTAATTTTGTTATTTTTTTTAAACATCTCTTCTTCAGCAGTTTCATATTTAGCCAGCCTTTTCTTCATAGGTTCATAGGTTGGTACTGGGCTATCTGCCCAAAGGCATATATTAGCCCAGCCACGTTGTGTGGTATTCACCACCCCTTTAGTAGTTCCCTAGACCCTTGTACTAGCAGCTAGTACCCTTGGCCCCTATCTAGTAGTGCAGTTGGTGTGATCCCTGGTGTGAACTTTCTGTTACCCATCCACTCATCAAGGTTCCTCTTGAAGAGTGATAGTGAGGGGCTCTGTCTTATGTAGATTGGGACCCTGTTCCATAGTAAGGGAAGTCTCTGCAAAGGGAATCTATCCCTCCAGCATGTTCTATTCATTGTTGTGTTGAGGTTTATATCCCTAGAGCATGTAGCTCGAGTAGATTTGGTTTTGTTAAGATGGAGCATGTTCAACAATTCTGGGTTGGACATGGCTCTGTACGTTAGACAGAGATTGCCTCTGAGAAAGCGACCTTTCAACCTCTTAGTTTTTACAGTTTTATCACCTCATCTGAATGTCTGTTTAAAGCTTCTTCCATTTTTCCTGCCTTTTATTATTTGAGTTGATATATTCTGTCAGTGTTCCATTTATTTTAATCAGGTCTGTGTACAGTTGTTTTATACGTTCCTCTAGATTTCTGGAAGTCATATCTGGGGCTTGCACTGCCTTTTGTTGAACAACTGCAGTACCCTTCCCAGTCAGTGTTTTTTCTTCACCTTTTGTAGCTGATTTTCTTTCAGGTCCTCTGTATTTCATTTTTCCTGGAATTCAGGCATTGCACTTACTAGCCAGTTACTGAAATTTACCCAGAAATACAAGTCCACTGGTTTTCTCTGCTGAGTTGACTCCAGCTGTAGCCAAGAACCAGACTCACACAAAAAGCATGTAGAATAAAATAAGATATGTAGTCCAGAGCTTGTGTTCTGGACTACATATCTTATTTTATTCTACACGCTCTTTTTTACCTGCATTGTTTGGAGTTTGGATTTTAAACCAGTAGATTAAAATTTGGGTGATTTATCTGGTGATTCTGGTTGTTGGGTACAGCTTGAGTGTTTCCCGATTCTAAGTGTTTTTTAACACTCCAACACTAGTACTTTGTTTATCTGCTGAGTTTCTGTTTTCTCACTGGGAGAGCTAGAATTAAGCTGTTATTCAATGTGCAGCCATCTTGGAAGACCCTTTGCAAAATGATTGTTGATCCCAGTGGGGATATTTCTACAAGATTAAGTTTGTGGAACATTATCATCACTTGAATTGCTTTTGTTTTCCCTGATATCATGTTAGCATGTTAAAGATTTGTGTCTTTGGTAAAAGACTAGTACCTTTTTGTACTAGGCCCTTAAGGTTTTCTTTAATGGTGTCTTGCAATGTCCCTATGTATTTGGTCTCAGCCCCCCCCCCCCCCCACCATGGAAGGCCTATCATTTTCAATATCCTGTCTACAGTATTCCCTCCAGAAGAAATAAATACTTATTTAGAGTTATTACATATAAGGCTTGAAGCTGCACCAAATCTATGGAAGATATCCATCACCCCAGCTATCACTGTATAGACATTTGTACTCATCAAAAATCTAGTCATCTCTCTATGCCTGCATTTCGCTGTTTGACTTTGAGAAATAATCTAATGTGATAGGCTAGTTCCTCCATTACCAATAATACATTGCAATATATGACACCCTTCCCTTGTTCCCAGTCCTATGGCTCCACCCCATGATAAACTTACATTGCGAAATACTCTTTATCTTGATGTATTATGTAAGCCATTCAGTCACTTGAAAAACCTATCCCCACAATTTCTTTCTTCAACAACCTTAAAAAGAAATGTCAAAATAACTATATCAAACTCCTTTTTAGTATCAAAAAAGACTTTCCCTGGTTTTGGGAAATGGCCCTGACCTATCTTGTGTAAAAATAAAAGCAGTTCTCACCAGTTATCTGAAATACCCTTACCACTTACAAAGCCATTCTGTACCTCGAGCACCAAACTTGGTAGTAAAGCTTCCAGTCTTGATTTCAAAATACATGCTAGGATTTTTATATCCACATTGAACAGAAAAAAAAATCCCTGCATGTGGGGATACATTCATTAAATTTCAGAATGACTACTGTCATTGCCTGGTTAGAATGTTTATCTCTAGCATATTGAAACTCCTGGTCATTGTAAAGTTGCAGTAAACACTACCATAATGTTCTACCTCCCCATTTATAAAAAAATCTGTGGAGATTCGATCCAGGCCTGGGGTCTTGTCAGGTTTCAGGCTTGCCACAACTCTTACAACTTCCCATTCTGTAGTTGGCCTACTGAAGGTCTCCCTGCCCGTGCTCTTTATATTTTTTCCCTAGTTGCCTAATACTGGCAAGAGAGTGCTTCCATCAAATCAAACTTATATAGGGACTTGTAGACCCTACAAAAGTGTTCTCTCATATGTTGAAGTTACTGTTGTTAGGATAGTTATATTATTGGGCCAGTGGCTGAAAAACCATGGCATTCGTTTGATGCTCCCTTCTCTATTCAGACATCCAAATTGCCCATTCCATAACAGTTCAGTCTCTTACTAGCATATCTAATTTTGTAGATAATCTGTATGCCATCTCCACTACTAGTTTGTTCCCTCGTTCCATTACAGTTCTTCTTTGGGTCATACAATGCTCCCTTGTCCTTTATTTTGATGATGTTAGTCTTTTCTCTTCTCCTCATTCCCTCCCTTTTTAGGATATATCCTATAATAGCTCTAATAGCCACCTTACATCCCTCCTAACAGGTTTTGACTGATATTTCCTGCCAGGGTGAGTTTCTGCTAAACAATCCTTAATGATGTTCACTTGTCTCTGTTCTGTCTTCTTAGATCTTCACCCAAAATGTACCCACCTCAAGTTTTTATGTTTGATTTCCTATATGCTCACTGTTATCAACAAAGTTATTGCAGCATTATCAGAAACCACTGTTTCATTAATGAGTATTTTGTGGATCTTTTGCTTAATCATTCTGTTATGAATATATAATCCAAGCTTCTCCCCTATGTGCCTAGATTCTAGACAAAGAGGAGCCAATTTCCTTTGGTTGGAACTCCTGCCATATATCACACCATCCAAACATATCCATCCAAACCTTTACATAAATTTGACTTTTCCTATGATATTTTATTTTCCCATAAATTCTATTCATATTTTCATTGAGAGTTTAATTAAGATCTCCACTGAGAATACAAAACCTACTAGGATAGTTCTATCCTGACATTTTCCCAAAAATCCCTCAAAGATTCCCCTGTCATCCTCATTCAGTACATATATTTTCCACACATCCAGTCTTCCCCATTTACTCTTCCTTCCCAGATCAGATATCTACCCCTGCCACTCAATGAGATACTTGTGGTTTCAAGTTCTAATGTTTTGCAAAACATGAGCAAGACTCCTTTCTTATCCCCTTCTGGATTATGGTATCGAAAAATACTGTGGAACACCTTTGTTTTAAATTTGGTAACCTCTTTTATTTTCAGCCTAGTTTTCTGTAAGTGCACTGTTTGTGCTTTTTTCTATTCTTAGAGGATGTTGCATCCTAACTCGCCTCATGGGATGTGTACTGCCCCCAACATTCCAGGACAAAAAAATTGTACTCCCATGAAGCAACTTTATTATTCTCCCTGGTGCTTGCTGACTTCTAAAGTTGTCATTCATTTACTGAGAATCTCTCCCACCATCAAATCCAGGAACATCCCCTGAGCTAGGATACATCCATTGGGTTCCAGAGAAACAATGCCCAATTGACACATTCCCTAGTGGTTGCTGAAACATTTGATCAACCCAGATGAAAATGTTATGTCTTCTCCCTCATCTAGGTATATGAAGTGAAAAATGCCATCTGACAAAGTCCTATTGCTAGTCTTGCTATAATCCAATTTATGAGAAAAGTTCAGGAGTCTGACTTTTTTTCAACAAATGCAATTTTAAGTAATGAGTAGAACAAAATATTCAGTAGAACACCCTACCCTCTCTATACAATGCATAACTAGGCTAAACATTATTTTGAAGCTATTATAAACAGTACTAAATGCAACTTAGGAACCCATAATCTAACAAAGGCATGCCATATATAATATAGTCATATGAAGACAAAAATACCGCATGTCCATAGCCAGAGCATAGTGGAAAAGTTCAGCTGAAAAAGAAAGCATAACACAGCAAAACATGAAACTAAGCCCAGCTGGTGCATTTCACACACCCTCAATCAAAACAGAATATTATTATATATCAACTTTCAACTAATGTTAACTTTTTCAGTTTAAGTAGTCAGCCAAACAAGACATGTCAATCCAGACGTAGTCCATCCTTAGCAAAAGTAAATGTACAGGGCACCCTACATGTAGCCTGGCTGTGAAACTAGTCCCCCAGGATCCTCTAATTTCTCAACAATCCATAGTACTCATATCCAGCTTCTTCAGTCCCTGGGAAGAACAGCAGTGCTCATCCACAGAGACCAATAATCCTGAGAATACCTCTTACCAAGGCTTTACAGTTGAAGAACTATGCTTTTCCAGTGAAGTATCCAGGGATCTACCACGTCTCTGTAGTCTCTTTTGGTTCCTTTTTTGAAGTTTCTCTTGTTCTTCATGTATTCCAGAACTCTGACCTGACTGAGTTCCAATGGGGTCTGTGCATCCCACTTCTGGCAACTCTGGCAGTTTGTCAAGCAATGCCTTCACTGTTGCCAAGGAAGAGAATATTTCATCTCCTCTATTTCTGATTTCTCCATTCTCTCTCTCTCTGTCATTCTCTCTCACACTCTTTTCTACTGTACTATTGTCTCTGTAGATTTCTACCGCCCCCCCAAACCCTGAACTATATTTGGAGAAGTTGGGCTCTGATGCTCTGAGTGTGCGATTTCCCATTCCATTTCATAGTCAGTCCATTAGCCATGTTCCATCCCCTCTCACCTCCCTGAATTGCACATTGATATTCTCTGAAAAGATTTTTGCTTCATTTGTGCCACTGAGGATAACTCTCTTCTCACTCTTTTCAACTAATGGCAGGGGAGAGTATACTATGGTTGCTGAATAGCCATAGTTAACTAATTTCCTGTTGAATGCTGTAAGTGACTTCCTCCTTTCAGATAACATTTAAAATGATCCTCCATGAAATACATTTTGTCCTTTCACCAAGAAGCCCCTCTATTTTTCTTGCTATAGTGCACTAACTAGTCCCTTATTCTCATGGGCTGCAGTGCTATAAGGACATGCCCCTTATTTAGCTGGCTTCTTACAGGTTTGCCCATTCTATCACTCTTACTATACCTGGGTGTAGATATCCTGGCAAATTAATTACTTTAGACATCAAATGCTTGAAAGAGACTTGCAAATCTTTATCAGCTATTATGTGTGGAACACCTGTCACTCATATGTTAATCCTGCATGACTTATTTTCAAGATTGTCAATTTTACCACTCTAGGCCATCAGTTCACTTTTAACAAATGGGATATTGTTATCAGCAGCAATAACCTTATCACACAAGTGCTTAAACAATTTTTAAGGTCATTCACCTCCTTTTCAAATGCTGAAATCTGCTGCTGTTGTTTCACATCTAAGGAATAGCAGGTCTCCATCTCATTCACAACCACAGAAAGCAGTTCAAACAGGATCAGCATATACTAATCTAGCAGTGCTTCTTTAAAGTGTTCAAACAATTCTTTTTGGTCTACATTTTCTTTTGAGGACAGATCTAAGTCGCAATCACTGCAAACTGCTCAGGGACTTAATATTAAGTTAACTTTATGTCTGTGTGCGAACAACAATCAAGTCAGGTGCCCTTCTTTGTCTGGGCCATCTACGGTCCTTATTAACGTTTTAAGTGAATTAGAGTAATATTTAAAAATTATTCCTAAATTTAGGCCCTTGTCCACCACTGTTCATGGCTTCATCCAAAATTTTTGAACAAAGAAGTTGGGAGTTATGGCTGCTGATGGGCCTATAATCAGCTGGGTCTGTAGAGGGTCCACCCTTGTGCAGTGGGGGCATGATGGTTGTTTTCCAGGTATCAAGCACAAATGCTGTGGATAGCTGAGGATGAATAATTTTAAGAAGAGGCTAAGATAGTACATACTTGGCATTGATGAGAATACAGCCTGATATGTTATCTGGTCCCATAGAAACCTTATTTTTAGCATCTGGCAGGCATTATAAGACTTGTTCTAAGGTAACTACATGGAAAACTAACATTTCAAAGAGAGTGGGTGGATACAATAATGTGGATAGATGGGGTAAAGTTAGCTCTAAGTCTGCTAATATACTGGTTATATTTCTGGGATCCGAATGTGTGATATTATTATTATGGATGAACTCAGTGCATTGTTCTTTAATTTCCTGACAACTGAAGAACGATTTATGGTCTCCTTTAGTATTTGTAGCTACATTAAGTTTATACTCTGCTTTACATTTTCAAATAGTGCACTTAAACTCCTTCCCGGCATGTTCCAGTGTAGTCGTGAGGCAGAGGATGGAGAATTCTTTCAACTTTTCATTATTTTCCTTCTTTTATTCTGCTCTTTAATAATACTGCAGTTACATCAGTTAGGTTTATTCCTCAATTTACCATTATATTTATGTTGGATGTATATATACTTTTCAGTGCAGCTGTTTAGATGCTGGTAAAAAAATTATGAAGGAAAATGTGGGAGCTGTTTCAATTGGGTCAGTTTACTGGAGATTGTTGGGAATTTTGATGTATGGTGGAGTACAGGCAAGGGCTATGGTTGTTGAGGTCTAGGTCAAAGATATTAGTGCCTCTAGTGGGTAGCTTTAGAATTTGTTTTAGTTCATTGGTATTAAGAAAATCTAGGAAACACTGAACATCTCTATTTTTAAAACTACAAGTGTAGTAGTCAAAGCTTGCGTAACTGAACTCTACTAACAAGAAGGTGTTTAGTTTGATATTTAACACCTTAGTGGTATTAAAGTAATTTCCATGACCCTTGGGGACATTGCTTGGCATCTATAGCTATCAATAAAGTATTAGTTGGATTTGTTAAAGGAGATTTGTATCTCCAGGAGGTCCAAGTTATGGTTGTGGATAAATTGAGATGAAGTGATGGTATTCCTTACAAATACTGATACTCCACCTCTATTTCCCAAGGGCCTGAAGGCATGATAAGTGCTAAACCTTGGTATAATGGGAGTTCTGCCATTGCACTGAAACCATCAGAAACTACACAGGTATAAATGTCTTCAAGTTGCAGGACAGCCTCAAGTTCTGGAATCTTTTTGTTTAGAATCCTAGCATTGAGTACTGCCACCATGATGTTGTCCAAATTTGGATTTGAGTATGTTGTACATGAATGTCTAGTAGGGAGAATCTGCCTACAAAAGGCACAATAGGGGCAGTAAAAGCATTAGGTAGGATGTGGAAGCCGTGGTATGAGAGGTGTAAGCCACCCCTGGCAAAACAGGAAATCTTATCTACCATCTCATCCCAGGCCAACACATACTGGATCCCCTTAAAATGATGCTAGCTAATTTGCCATTTGTTAAAGCCAATTATTTTGCCTTGATATCTAGATATCATTTTCGCTGAAGACAAGATACTACTCAAAACAAGTATCTTTCCTGACTCTAACACATGTATAGTAAATTCCATCATGCCTCTCAGCATGTCCCCCTGGGTGGAGTGCCTCAGGTCATTCACTCTGACATGGGCCACCATTAGGCCCTACTCATTTTTGTCTGGTTTAAGGGAACTAAGGGATGCTGATACCAGACAAGCTACTTTCATTCACCCTGCTCTTGCCCAGTCTGGTAAGTGTGGATCTATATGCCAAAGTATAGAATCACCCATGACTAAGACATTTCCCTGTGTAGCAGCAAGCTTAGTGGGCATTAAGGGTTTTGACCTTTTTTTCCTGGTGACTCCTGAGTAATCTGTGTGAAGCTGCTCTATGTGGGAATGGAAAAGAAGTAAATATGTGCAACATTAGATCACTGTTGCAGTAGTCTAAGCTAGTTAGTTTATATTCTGCCAAGAATGTGACCACCAGTCAGTCTTCAAAGATTTAGGGTACCTTCCATGCACACTAATTGTTGTGTGGCTTGAGGAAAGCTGCATAATAGCAGTGGTTAGGGTGCCAAAGCTTTAGAGTTTTCTTATCACCAGTGTACAAGTCTTCTGCAGGTTTCATTGAACTGACATTCAGCTAGTGCTCCTTCGTGGCTGGACAGACAAGTACCCTTCTTGGGAAAAACTTCCACTCCATCTTTTTTCTAAGGAAAAACTGTGCTTTTCTTTACAGTTAGCTATTTTTTGGTAAGAAATGTATTATTCATTGACTGGGCTTGATAATTTTTTTCTTGTTGGGGATGTTTGTGTGGAAAAAAATATGTTAAATTCCTTTTTCTGTGTGTATTTCTACATTTGTGTGTAAACATCTATTTACAAGGGCAGCAATTTGAGTTTTTGCAGGAGTTATCACTGAATTTTTTACCTTAAAATTCTCACTTTACTGTAAGGAGGTTTACTGATTGATCAGGTTCTGCTACTTGCCTTTCAGGCTCTTTTTTCAGCTAGCCATGGAGCAATTACCAGGATCTTCAGTTCTACCTTCCCCATCCAGAAGAAGAAATTTTTTCTGTAGTCTTTGGTTGTCATGCCGGCTCTTTCACTGCATCAGCCACCAGTGTGGCCAGACCTGGTTCAATGGACCACTCATCATTGTATCTAAGTCCCTCTGGTGTAGCTCCTTAGGAAGCCACTAAGGACAGGGAGTTAGGCATGTTTTCTACAGCTGTAGGGTTGCCTGTCTCAAAGGAAGGGGGTGGACAAAGTTTTACTGCATGGCTTGCCTAATTTTTCTGATTCTAGGGGTTAGGCCCCTGCCATGAGATGCCCTAGGATTCAAGAAGCTCGGCACAAGGATGGTTTTAGCCTTGCACCGAGTGTCCTCACTAGAGATGGCGCAGCAGCGCCATATGAATATGTATGAGGGCACGCCGCTGCAACCTCGATGTGCACAGGAAACGTGTGCAAGTGCATGGGGTGTGTACAAGTGCTCAACGGAGGCGTAAACATGCCCTGACACTTGCAAAACCTACTACGCCTACTAGTAGAGCCCGCCCCTAATAGTAAGTCAGTAATTCAGTGTCCGTGGATACTGAAATGTATGCTAAGCATACAAGAGTGTCCACAAACAGTGAAATAAACTCGAAGTAGTAAACACACAAGCACTTAGTGGAATGTTGAGCCCTGTCCATAGAACTTTCACAAATAGATTCCCTGTCCCTGTGTCCCTATTATACATTCGAATGCTGCAGTATCGAAGGTGTAAGCAAAGCGCACCGTGTCTGTGAGTCGCTGCCCTCCGCTGAGCATAGCTTACACATCATATTCATTCAAATAGAGAAAAACATGCGGAATCAACGTAAGTGTCAATAGTGTAGTGTTTAGAGCATCCGCCTAACAAACAGGCATTCACGGTTTGAGCCCAACAATAGTACATATAATTTTCCATGTGGAATGAATGTCGTTTTGCCATAAAACTGACATAAGAGTATCGCATGAGATATTTAACTTAAATATCATTCAAGCAAAGTAGCACTGTCATAATGAATAAGGTACTAGTAAGCAGGTGTAAGCACAAATAAGCAGCAGTAAACACATATAGGTACCAGTAAGCAAATCTGAGTGCACATGCGCGGGTCTAAGCAGTGCCCAGTATAGGAAATGTATATAAGTATATACAGATATATAATACATATATATATCTATCTATCTATGAAGAATGAACGTTGTAACAATAAAGCATACAAAAGGAATGAGAAGGGAATCAACAGCAACCCCAGTATTATATAGTGCTGTCAGTGTATGTCACATCCAGCTGGGCAGGAGTGAGCAAAGCACTGCTACTCACACCACAGGCAGGATATTACCAGTGGGAGTAACATTGTTGATTTGCTAAGTCTACTTTACACACAGAGGGTAGTCCCTGGTGTGGCTACCCAAAAATTAGATAGACCATTTGGCCTTCCGACCATTACACAAGCAAGGGCAAGTATGTTCAAGCAATAAATGGTGAGAGTTCCTGAGAATACATGGGGTGGGACAACATATGTGTAGGGCCCCTAACGCTTTGGAGAGGGCAATGTGTGGGGGTGTGTCATGGCTGCGATAACAAATGGACAATGGAAGGTATGCATGTATTTGGAACACGGGTGGGGTGGAGGATCCATGGGTATGAAATTATGGAGCCAGGTGTGCCAGGGTTGTATGGGCTGGTTCTAATTGGACCACCCTGTGGAGGTCAGCGAGTTTGTTATAGGTATATATGCATACACACATGCAGACATCAATATGTAGAAGTACATTCTCTGTAACACATTCATTCCATTTGCAGACATAAATAACATGAATGTGCACTTACAAACCTCAACAGTATATTGAATAATAGGCTGTGCAGAAGAGGGATGGGATGAAACTGCTAAAATGCAGAAGTGTGTACAATGTCCAAAGTCAGTGCTGTGCTGACAATAATCATATGTGAGGGCTTCCCCACACATGGAATCATTCCTGTGATCTGCCTGCTATGGCAATGCCAATTACTAAACTGGTCTATTTGTATAAGAAATATGCTGAACACGTACATAATTAGGCTCTCATGTGTAACGTGTGCATTACCACATAGTCATACATATTAATTAATTGTAGTGTCATGTTAACAAGAGTAAGGATGTAATGGAGTATAGAGTCTAATCTTGACATAAACACATGCGTATACCATGTGGGACAACCCACAAATTGTGAATAGTATTCTTTTGGTCGCTCACGTCACCAATGTTTGTGGACTAAATGTTTGGGAGTTCTGAGGATACGTGGATTGAGTCAACCGATGGGATGGGTCTATAGAAGTAGGGAGTGGCCAATGTGTAGTGGTGTGGATACCCCGCGAATCCGACTGGAGAATGGATGACAGCAGTGTTAGGGAGGAGTTGGGGTTTGTGTTTGGGGAACTAGGAGCCATGGGTATATGGGTATATATGCAAATGAAACAGCACAGCAATAGTGCATTGGTTAGAGCAACCCCCCTAACAAACAGACATTCCAGTACCGAATCCCACTGTATCACATACCATTTACCATCGGCAATCCATACATGAACATATAGCAACATCTGTCTGCTGTATAACCTGCAAAATATCAATTAAAAGATAACTGGAGTGAAGTGTCAGTATCATAATGAATAAGGCACTAGTAATCAGGTCAAGCATATATAAACACCAGTAAGCATGTGTAAGTGCATTTGCATGGGTCAAGCATATATAAACACCAGTAAGCATATATAAGTGCGTTTGCATGGGGTATGTATTGCTTTACAGACACACACCACACACACACACACACACTAATATATATATATATATATATATATATATATATATATATATATATACATATATGTATATATATATATATATATATATATAGTTGCATATATATATATATATATATATATATATATATATATATATATATATATATATGTGTGTGTGTGTGTGTGTGGATGTACACAGATGTACAGCTATGATAGGAAACAGCACACAAGAATGACATGTGTTCACAGGCTATGCCAATGGAAGTGAGGAGCCCAAGCAAGTAACATGAAACACATAGCATGACCTTCCACCCCCCCCCCAGCCAGACACGGGAAACATACACACAAACAATGTAAAGAGTCCACTGCTCCCCAGACCACAGGCAGGATACAACTGGGGGGGTACACAGTGCACCCATGAATACTAATCTTGGAACACAGACTGGAGCATCCCTTGCGGGACACCCCAAAAATTGCCAAGGCCAAAAGAAGGTGATAAACCAGCCATTCTGGCCGCGGTGTATACATACTCGAAATACAAGGGTGGGAAACCCTGATGACCCATGGGCCGAGATAATTGTATGAAATGGGTCCCGTGAAGTGGAGAGTGGGCAGCGTGTAGTGGTGTGTCCAGAACAGACCAGGACCCAGAGTTAGGATGGGTGTTCTTGAGGAGGCGTGGGTGGGGGAACTATGGGTAGCTACTTATGGGTCTTGGTGTGCAGGTGTTGGCTGATGTGGGCCTATATGGACAGCCCTAGGGATGTAAGCGAATGTGTTCATTGAGCAGAGGCGTCGCCCAACAAGCAGCTACACCCACTACGAATCCCACTGCAGCAAAGTGTAATCTATATGGCAAGGAACGGAATAACCAGATGTAGACATATATATGTAGAGGTATGTGTATGCATATTTACCCATAGCAACATAGAGATAAGCCTCTCCCTCTCTGTAGTACAAATATATACATACAGAGACAGAATACAGATACATACCCACATATAAATATATACATATGCAGACACCCATAGACCCATATGTTGTGAGATATATATATATATATATATATATATATATATATATATATATATATATATATATATATATATACACACACACACAGCAAGATATAAATATACATGTATGCATACATATACAGATATATCTGTATATAGTAATGTAAATATATATATATATGTGACTGTAACTATAGACATGTATATAGCTAGGAGATGATACAGCAGTTATGAGTAATATATCTTCACAGGTTGTGCATATGGGGATGAGGGGTTCAATAAACAAACGTGTAACACATAGCATCAACCCCCCCACCCCACCCCCCCAGCTAGGCCGGTGAGACAAACAGACACACAATAAAGGTAAACGCACCACTGCTTCCCAGATCACTGGCAGGATACTACCAGTGGGAGAGACCTGCCAGGTCTAATCCTGAAACATAGACATCGATGTCCCTTGTGGGACACCAAAAATTAATGATCAGAGGCAGTCCTGGTAATGACTTATCAAACCAGCCTGTAGATGTACATGGACCAGTATGTTGTGCAAGCCTGATAACACATGGGTCGACACAATGTATGAAATGTTTCCCGACACGGGGAGAGTAGGCAGTGTGTAGTGGTGTGTTTATACCCCACAGTAAGGATGAGTGCTGTAGAGGAGTGGCAGGTGGGGGAACTATGGGTATGCAATTATGGGCCTAGGCGTGCAGGTGTTGGCTGGCAAAGTCATATTAGGACCACCCCGGGGATATAAGTAATATTCCGAAATGGGCATAGCTGACGCCCATACCTATCAACCCCTAAGAGCACATTCACTGGACAGGACATAAACCATTGGGGGAACAAATAGGGACCATACCTCTGAACTGTCTCCGATTTCCAGGGATGTCCCAGATTTCGACTCGGTTTCTAACACTGCCTCATGTAATCCCTCCTAAAACTAGTGACATATGGAGGAAAGGTTGTGAATTACACGTAATGAATAACGGCTACAATTAAGAGTTATAAACATCATTACCTCAGACAATGTGTATGAATTCATATGCTCTGAGTCTGTCAATGTGTCAGGTTAATAGCACCAATAATTTAAATGTGTCGCTGATTCAGTTTGTATTTTTCCCCAATCGTATGAGAAGTCTGATAGGGACAGAAAGCACATATTCCACTGACAACCTTAGAAAGATGATAGAATACTAGGTATACAGTAGCATGACTCGGCTGAAGGATGTGGGTTCCAAAACCCAATTACTTGTTTGTATTGAAGACTATTAGTTCCCATGTATTAGCCAGATGGGTGCAGATTGTAAGTGGAACACACCAATAATATGAATCAAACTCTGGACAGGCCACGGATTCCGTACAGTCGAACGGCATGCTGTTGCCTAATGGGCAGCCATTCCCGATACTGTAGGCATGTAATCCAGTGTAATAGGCATCACAAGGTAATATCGTAGTCCTCACTCCCATGCAGGGGTGTGAGTGTCAGATGCAAACACCAAATGCAGTGCATTTGCAAGTGCGGGAGCAAGCGGGTGTAAGCCTGTTTGCCGCCAGTATGTGAGTATTACACTAGTAAAGCAATGTAGAGTCTAACTGAGTGTAAGAAATTGTAACCAGAGGTTAGCATTGCTTAGCACCATGCAAACCCACGCACACCCACTCACAACTGCTTTAATGTGCCTTATCACACTGTATCCAGTAGCCTTGTTCTGGCCAGCAACAAAATAAATGGTCTCTGCAAGGCTCGAAACCAGGACCCTGCGCACACAGCTATTGTGATTTACCACTAAGCCATGGCAGATATACAGACATCGGACCTTATCACAAACATATCATCCAGTGCAGTCATTCAACAATATAGGAAATGTATTCCATCATGTAGATGTATGTTTGAGTGTTTATGTCCAGCATATAGATACATACATATATATAAATATATCAGGAACATCCCATGTGACAACAGAGCATTACAAAGGAATGAAAAGGGAAACACCAGCAACACCTGTATTATGTAGTGGTGTCATCCTATGTAATATCAAGACTCCCCCAGACAGACGTGTCAGTCATACACACAAACATTTGTACATTGGCCAAATACATCACTCTGTGCATTTTATTTACATTAACACAACAGTTCCTGTCCAATCATTATGTGAGAACAGTACTCGTGCAAGGTGCTGTATGCAAAATCATCATCATGATAAAGGTACATGGGGTAACCGTAGATGGACTTACCATAGGTGTACAATGGGGTCGTCCACATCACGTGTACCTGGAACATTTAGGAGTCATGTGCATACTAGGATCGTGCACCTTAGAGACAGGGATGAGGACAACTGGAGTATGTTGTGATGCATATTAAAAGGGTTACATGCGTCCAGTGGACACATGTGTGAAATGGACAGCTATGTATGGGGTAAATGTTATTCTAGGACCCGATTGGCCTTCTATTTCCGTAGGGTGAGAGTGGGATGTGGGGGAAGGAGAGTAGGTATGCTTGTGGAGGATAGGTAGGGTAGGATGACAGACAAGACAGCATACAGGGTTGTATATGACACATGTGGGGGGGATACACCTCGGATGGGGAGGGGTGTTCAGCATTCACAATCCCATGAGCCCCCAGATGGAAACAGTGGGACTTATGTCCCTAGCCATGGGCAGCCACCACTGTACCAAAACAGCTGCAAAGGTGGCAGTGCTGGGGGCTGTCTAGGAGGAGCAGCCTCACCCTGTACATGTGACACTCTGCCCTTGAGCTGGCATATCTGGCCTTGAAACCCCTTATTGAGCCCCCTATGCACCACGTCCAGGACTGCACGACAGAGGACATGTCCCTGTATGGACCTGCTCCCAGGGGGGACAAGCTCCATCCTCAGTGGCAGTACCACCAGAAGGTGGTGCAGAGCCAACAGAGGTGGAGGTCCATGGCTGGGCCCCAGATGTGCTGGTGCCCGGTGCCATGGCCAGCTGAAGTGGGACAGGAGGTTCTGCCGGGACCTCCAAACCCATACAGCCTATGGTGTTGCAGTTTAAACACAGATATGGCTTAGTAATAGTCACCAGCATTCAGGATTACTTACAACAGCATGCATATATATGACCATCAACCCAACACAACAGATGGTATACATTTGAAGAGAGAGCACAACACATGCATATATACTGCATGACATCTGTACAACGTGTAGAAGCCTTGTGACTGCAGCTATGAACAGTGGCCCATTATTGGCATGTCACTGAGTACCCCAGACAGTGTCTGTCATACCACTGTTTCATGTGACATATGTCCAGTCAGGGATGCGATGGCAGTAACTCATCACTATCACCATGTACTGGCTGCAATCCTCACACTATGCTCCTGCTGTTCACAGATGTGTGTTCAGTGAGTAACACAGGAAACAAATGGTTCCACACACTGACCAGTCCACATATGGCCCTACAGATGGGGGTCCCTCACAAACAGAGCACTGTCTTGTCAGTTTTAAAACATGCAGAATAGCCATTACCACACACACCTTGTTAAACAGGCAGTTGTCTCAATAAAGCATCGCTACACGTACATGCTGTAGTCATGGCTGGCACATCACCCTCCTGTCTTTAGGCTATTTCCCACTGTGTATGTTGTTTGAGGAACATCCAGATATCATCTGTGATGCCGTTTACCAAACACCAGATCCAGGTACCACTCACAGTGACTGTCATGGGCAAACACCAACATGATGTTCTTAGATATTGTACTGTGTTTTTCATGTGAATGGCTATGGGAACATCATCGCAGCTGTTCCACATGCAATCAGCTAGAGGAGGACTGCAATAGGTGCAGAGGCCATCACCCAAACATGACCATCACTTACAATATACAGCCTGCTGCTGAGCAGGTGTACACCTCCACATCCACCAGAGAGTGTGTGGGAGGGATAGACAGAGGCAAAGTACACCAGAGAAGGGCTTAGAGACTAAAACCTAAGCATTGTCTGTCACACACCTACCAGTGCAGGGGTTCAAACCCCTGACTGACTAGTCATTACTATTACAAGTGCATGCAGTTACTCCATGTGCCACAAAGCTGACATGTTGGTGTGCCGTAAGAACATATATGTGTGTTGGTGTGCAACATCTACGACAGAGATATAGTAGACATACATTAAGTGTAGCACACATGGCTTTCCACATGAACTGATGCCATTGTCAACACAACCACACTCTCTAATGGACTCACATTGACACTCTTTGCCAGGCCCACAAATACACTCCCAAACCAATTAGTTTGCCACACTGCAGTAATGCACAGGTACTACATGCACCACAGGGGATATCCGGAGGGTCTATGGGCTAGGGCATGTGAACATGTTTGACATCTGTCAGTATGCCAATGGGAGTTATACTGGGAGTGACTGTGGTTGGGAGCATCATACCCCACACACAGACACAAGGTGCCAGTACTGACACGCATGTGTGCATTGCTTCATGGGTGTGTAATGGTTGGCTGTACAAGATGGCTGCATAAGGCTGGGTGAGGGGTAATCCTTGGCATCACGCCACCCGACAATGGTGTGCAGTGTGGTACAGGGGTGTAGTGTCTGCAATGTCCCACACAGATGGGTATTGTATGAACTGTCCTGACATCCTGGTTACCATTGTGTATGGCCATAGCTTTGCATTGCATGCCATGTCTGTGTTTGATAGTCCTTAACATGGACATTGCCTGAGATGTGCATGTCCCACAATAATGTACAGTGACATGTAGAGGTGTACCTGGTTTGGCTGGCACATGTTGTGTACACAGACCGTTATCCTCCAATATGCCAGTACTGGCCTGGTGTGGCAGAACCTGCTTATAGTCAGCAGGTTGACCCTGCACCTGCATTGATAGCATGATACAGGTATTCCCTGGAGTCAGTGGCATCGGTCCATACAGGGCACATGTTTAAGGCATTGTATGGCCTCTGTGGATCACATTTGATGGCACCACATATGTTGCAGGCATCCAGTGGGGAACATAGTGAAGGCACATTGCCCACAATTATGTGCCTATTGTACTGCTGTACAGGGTGCCATGCCCTCTGCAGCCCACTGCAATCACACCATGCCTACTATCTGTCATCAATGTGCAGGGTACTAGCAACATACTGGGATATTCTAGGCAAGTGTATTTGTGTATGACACATGGTTTCAGGACATATTCCGGGTAATAGTAGGGTTGCATACTTTGTTCACCAGGCCTTTTGCCAGATGTAGGGGTATGGCTTGCCAACACAGTCCCTTGGCTGACTGACATCTGTACTCCTCGTGGGATGGACATTGTGACATATAAGATGGACACCATATAGGAAAATTACAAAATCCACTCCCCAACATGTCCAGTGGTTAGACACTCACAGCCACCTCTACACAGGCTCTGACAGTCAAACACACACACACCTGCCATGCCCTGGAATAGAACCCCTACCTAACTAGTGTATCACACAGTTACAGCACATGCTATGGAGATTACTGGGTTACAGCACTCACAGAGGTGTATGTCTAGGTGGGTGACATCAGCAGGATTGCCAAAGGTGGTCATGTGAATTGTAAAGAGTGTGCATACTCTAAAAAGTATTGATGTGAAGTTGTTCAATCTTGCCATTTGTTCTTACATGTGGGTTTGGAGCCGATGCATTGGCTCCAAGTCAGCTGCTTTCCAAGCTCTAGATCTCTGAGAAGCTCGAGACACAGTCCCTATACCATGATGCTCTGCTGCCAAACCCCAGATCTAGTTTGCCGCTGCAACAGATCTCACACTCTTCGCAAGAAGCTCAAGCCAGTACCCTTTTTTTCTTGTCTTTTGACAGAAAATTTTCTATAACTGTGATAGTTTGTGATATATATAATAATAGTAGTCTAAGTATTACTTGTTTGTGTTTTTTTGAGATACGTAGCGTGTGCTTTGTGTGTTTTCTTAGGAGCGGTTGCTCCTAGGCCTTTGGCCGTTTCTTTAGTTGAGTTTTTGACAGGGCTCTGTCAGTGATTCTATCTGTTGTTTTTCTTTTGTGAAATAGAGTTAGTGAGTGTTCAGGGATCTGAACGTTTTTTGTGATTGTTAGTGTTCTTAATAGCTGCAAAGTAGAGTTAGTGAGTGTTCAGGGATCTGAACGTTTTGTGTGAATGCTAGTGTTCTTAATATTTGTAAAGTTCAGGGATCTGAACCTTAGCAATTGTGCTGCTTTTCTCATTTTTTTACACGTCAGAAAAACAGAGATCAGAGTTCAAGCAGTGTGGCTGTGGACAGAAGATGTCCATCACCGACCACCACACCTCATGTGTTTATTGTTTAGGGCCTTTACACCTGCAAGAGGACTGTTCCATCTGCCACTCTTTTAGTGGCAAGTTTATGTTGGAAAGGCGTAGAAAGCTTATCGATAGAGGCCTCTTAAAATCAGACTTCCTAGAGGTTTTAGATAAGTCTGAACAGACCTCCAAATCTTCAAAGGGGTCAAAGTCTTCCAAGGTGTCATCGGAGCCAAAATCATCGGCTCTGAGCACCTCGGGGAAGATTCGGTCACTGGGTCCTCAGCCCTTGGAGCCGAGCACTGAACCTTTGTCTCGGAGCCAAGTCCGAGTTTGGAACCGGTACCAGAGATTTTAGTCTCCTATCCTACGGTCAGTGGATTCTTTGGCTCCTTCGACCCGTTCTTCCAGGACCCTCTCAGATGTCGATGTGGACCGTGTGGTGCAGAGACTCTTGAAGAACCCGGCCTTGGCCAAATTGCTTTCAGCTTCATCTCATCTGGTATCGAAGCCCGACATCTCCCCGTCATGGTTTCTGCTCCTCCTTCGAGACCAGTCGAGCCTTTGGAGCTGGAAGGTGAGGACCTGATAGTTGTGGAACCCTCAGAACCGAGGCCTATTCTGGTGCCTTCAGCCCCATCGACCTTTCATCTTCGGTTCCGTTCGAAGGGTCTCAAGCCGACACTCTCTCGCTGGTTCCGGGGGGGGGGGGGAGAGTTGAACCGAGGCTTCGGTTCTGACTCTTCCTCTTGGGGCCTTGGCGCAGTTGAGCTCGGCTCCGTCCTCTGGTTTGGAGCCCATGGTCTCGGCCCTGAGGAGACTGCCATCTTCTTCGGAACTGGTGGACTCTTTGGACTGTGACACCGGTGCCTTCGATGCCATGAGGAAGGTCATGTCTGCTAAGACTTTTACCTCTTCAGGTCCTTCCTCTTCCTCCCCTAAAGGGCCCTGTTCTGTCTCTACATCACAGGTTCCTACCAAGCGTCGAGACCCAGAGCCTCAGGTAACCCCATTGGGCGACCCCTGCTCTACGGAGATTTCACCAGACACCCCCACTGATGAAGTCCCTAGGAAGAGACTGTGCAAGAGGGGGCACTTGGATTCCCCTCAGGAATCATTGACATGAGACACCGACTTAGAGGAATCAGAAGGGTCCCCTCAGAGGATGTCTCATTTGCAGACATCCTAGAAATACTTAAGCAGTGGGGTGACTGGCAGTCCCTTACCCCTACTGAGGATCAGTCGGTGCTCCTGAAGGCCTTTGGGTCTCAAACATCCACCTCCTGGGTTACTCCGCCTTTCAACGAATTAATGGACTTGATCACTCAAAAGGCATGGGAGTCTCCTGATTCCATGGAACCGGTCCCTCAGAGGCCCAACAAATTTATCACCTCCCCTCAGGATAAGTCCTTTCTTACAAAGGGAGTCCCCGTTGATGCCATGGTGGTGGCGGGGGCCACCAAGAAAGAGATGTCAGAGACCTCTTCTTCTGTCCATCCTCCTAACAGAGATTCCAGAACGATGGACAGATACGGGAAATGTATCTTTAGTTCTGCAACATTTACAATGAGATTGTTTAACTATTTAACCCACTTTACCCATCTTCAAAGAGATCTCCTCAAAGAGCTTGGAGATACACTACAGGGCAACACAGATGATGCTGTCTCCGAGAAAGTGACGGCACAGCTTAACACCCTTAATTCTATTGTAAACTCATCCATGCGGCTCGTTTCTTATGCAGCCGAGGGATCGAGCCAGACAGCAGGTTAAGCGATATGCACTTAGGCTCCTTTGCGGAAGCCTTCAAGTCTTCCTTTGTTAATACCCCATTTGATGGCTCTTCCTTGTTTGGGCCTAAAGTCAAGGAGACACTCACTAGGTGTGAGCAGGAAGGAAAGACTCTATCTGCCATAGAAGTCTGTTTTTCCACCTCCACTAGACCATACCCCAAAGGGCAGAAAGGTGGAAAATGTTGTTCAGGAAGTCCCAAGGAGCTTTCCAGAACACATGTGGTGAACCCCCCTCCAGGGGCAGAGGAGGAGGGTATAATGGTAGATGCCTCCCAGGTGGCAGAGGGGGTCCACAGAATCAGGGTGACAGGGAGCAGTTCCTTGACAAGCCCTATCAGTGCTCCTTAGAGGAGGCCCGACCGTCCTGCTCTGGAGCCAGTCGGGGGTTGCTTAGCTTTATACCCAGATGCCTCACTAGGAATTACATCAGATTCCTGGGTAAAAAGCATAATTACCAGAGGTTACATCATTCCCTTTTCAGAATCCCCTTCCATTCATGCAAGAATCCCAGACATTCAACCCAGTCTGCAGAATCTAGCAGCCATAGAAATTCAAAGGCTGCTGGAAAAAATCCAGCCAGTCCCAGCAGACCAGATAGGATCTGGAACTTAGTCCAGGTTCTTTTTAGTTCCAAAGAAAACAGGGGACTGGAGGCCCATCTTAGACCTCAGCAAACTAAATACCTTTGTCAAAAAGGAAAAGTTCCAGATGGTCACACTTCAGTCAATACTTCCGTTTCCTGAAACGGGCGATTGGATGTGCTCAATAGAGCTCAGGGATGTGTACTACTACATCAAAATGGCCAGGCAATCCAGAGATCACTTGCATTTCCGGCTGGGGGCCAGTCACTACCAATTCCGAGCTCTGCCCTTTGGTCTCACCACAGCCCCCAGAGTGTTCACCAAATGCATGGCAGTGATCACGGCTCACCTGAGAAGTTTAGGATTCCGGGTGTTTCCATATCTCGATGACTGGCTCCTCACTACCACCAACAGGCATCAACTGATTCACACCAGGGATTACACTATCACCCTGTGCTCCCAGTTGGGCATAACCTTAAATTTCAAAAAAATCTGCTTTGTCGCCGTTGCAGCATATTTCCTTTATAGGAGCAGATCTAGACACCACCACCGCCCTGGTCAGATTGCCTCAAGAACGAGTAATCTCTTTACGAAACCAAGTATCCCTTTTGTTGATGGAAAAAAAAGTCCCTGCATTCCAAGTTCTGAAGCTGTTAGGCACCATGGCAGTGACTCTCATAGCGGTCCTCTGGGGCGTATACACATGAGGATACTCCAATGGTTACTCTTCACACAGTGGTCTTATCAACAACTTCCAATGTCACACAGGATTCTGCTGACAAATACTTGCAGAAAGGACCTCCTTTGGTGGTTGAACAGCCACCACGTTACTGTAGGTCGTCCATTTGTACTCCCCCCTCCCACAGCCACAGTGACCATGGATGCTTCCCTGATAGGGTGGAGGGGCTGTGTCAGGGAAGAAAAGTCCGAAGTACTTGGTCAGAGATGGAATTCAGTTTGCAACTCAATGTCTTGGAGTTGAGAGTGGTGTTCCTAGCATTGCAACACTTTCACGACTCTCTACCTCGAGAGACGATTGCAATACAAACAGACAACATGTCGGTAGTCTGGTACATCAACAAGCAAGGGGGAACCAGATCTTACCCCTTATGCTGAGAGGCCTTGAGAATTTGGCAGTGGGCTGTATCCACCGGGTGCTTCCTGATAGCAACACACATCCCGGGGTCATCCAACATGATAGCAGACAAATTGAGCAGAGCCATTCTGTTGCCTCATGAGTGGTCCCTCAAAGAATGAGTGGCAGAAAGGATATTCTGCAAATGGGGCCAGCCTTGCTGCGACCTTTTTGCATCCCCGATAAATGCCAAATCCAGAAGCTACTTTGCCCTGTACTCTCCACTTTGGGACATCCCAAGGGATGCACTCAACACGATTGGCCCTCGGGTCTCCTATATGCCTTTCCTCCATCCCCACTGATCCCCAAATTTTTACAGAAAGCCAAAAGCCTGGGAAGGACTGTTATTCTGATAGCCCCATTTTGGCCTCGGCAGATATGGTTCCCCTTCCTTCAACAATACCAAGTGAAAGAACCTTGGGTTCTGGACCCAGTGCCAGACCTTCTGACTCATTCGTCGGGAGTTCTTCACCCCTCTCTTGTATCCCTCAAACTGACAACTTGGCTGCTGCACTTCCCAACCTAGCCAGGTCTCATGATTTGTCTCCTGCAGTTCAGCATATTCTGATTTCCTTTCATAAAGTCTCCACCAGGAAACTATATAACAGCAAATGAAAATGATTTGGTCATTGGGCTTCTCAACATGGTATTGATCCCTTTATTGCCCCTATTCATAGCATTCTGGAATTTTTTACTTCACTTTTCCACGGTGGTGCAGCAGCCACTACTATAAGGGTTCAATTGGCTGCCATATCTAACTTCCATGTGGGATGCGGAGGTTCTAACATTATGTCCCACAGATTATGTAAAGCCTTTTTGAAAGGGACTCATCACCTTCGACCCCCTATCAGACATCCGATTACTCCCTGGAATCCAAATTTGGTGCTGTCTCAACTTATGCTTCCCCCTTTTGAGCCTGCATCTTCTTGTCCTTTGAAGTTCCTTACTTGGAAGGCAATTTTCTTAGTGGCCATTACTTTGGCGCGTAGAGTTTCTGAACTTCAAGCACTCTCTATTAGACCCCAATATTTGGTCTTTCACCCAGACGGGGTGTCTCTAAGAACAAATCCATCCTTCCACCTGAAGGTCTGTTCCAAAGCGAACTTGAACCAGTACATTGAACATCCCACTTTTTTCAGGCATCATTCCAGTAAATTGGAATACATGTTGCATAAGCTTGATGTTCATAGACAATTGAGATTTTATTTGGACAGAACAAAAGAATTCAGAAAATCAGATCAGCTATTTGTTTCCCATGCAGACAATAAGAAGGGCCTTTCGGTATCCAAAGTTACGTTGTCCAAATGGCTTTCTGATTGTATAAAGTTTGCATATTCTTCATCCCATCAACCTTTAGAAAGTGAAGTGAAAGCTCATTCTACCAGGGCTGTTTCTATGTCCTTAGCTCACGCAGTTCGTTTACCTTTGGACACCATTTGTGCAGCTGCTACTTGGTCCAAACCTCATATGTTTATTACTCATTACAAAGTGGACAGGGCCTTCATGGACAGGGCTTCCTTTGGTTCCACCGTTCTCAGGAATGTACTCCCATGAGCCACCCAGGATTAGAGTGCTTGGGACGCTACCCACATGTAAGAACAAACGCCGAGATTGAACAACTTCACATAAAGAAGTTATGTTCTTACCATAACGTTCCATGTGAGTTGTTCATCTCCTTTGTTCTTACACTCCCTCCCACCTTCCCCCTCCATGTTCTGGAAGAACGGGTATGGCTGGTGGTCTGGTTTATCTTGCTAGTATCCTCTTGTCAGCCAGGTTATCTTTTAACTAATTGTAAATAGTTACTTTGCTATATTGGGTTGCTTAGTTGTGTTTCTTGCTGGGTTCAGCAAACTAGATCTGGGGTTTGGCAGCAAAGCATCATGGGATAGGGACTGTGTCTCGAGCTTCTCAGAGATCTAGAGCTTGGAAAGCGGCCGACTCGGAGTTGATGGATCGGCTCCGAACCGGCATAAGAACAAAGGCGAGATGAACAACTCACATGGAATGTTATGGTAAAAACATAACTTCTTTTTCTTGTCTCAGGCAGACAGACACACACACACACACACACACACACACACACACACACACACACACACACACACACACACACACAGTTGGTCTCTGTTGAAATAGAACCCCATACCTAACTAGTTTATCACACTACAGCAATACGCAGTTACAGCATGTGCTACAGAGAATACAGGGTTACAGTGGTCCTAGAGGTGTATTCCTAGGTGGATGACATCAGCAGGATTGTCAAAGGTGGTCATGTGAGTCGTAAAGAGTGTGCATACTCTAAAAAGCATTGTTCCTGTCTCAGGCAGACAGAGACACAGAGACACACACAAACACACACACACAGTTGGTCTCTTTTGGAATAGAGCCCCTACCTAACTAGTTTATCACACTACAGCAATATGCAGTTACAGCACGCGCTATGGAGAATACTGGGTTACAGCAGTCCCAGAGGTGTATACGTAGGTGGGTGACATCAGCAGGATTGCCAAAGAAGGGCAT
>NC_056727.1:308719478-308816978 GCF_019279795.1 Protopterus annectens
CAGCATCAAACCATTTCTTATACTCGATTAACTAAAGTTGTGGTATATATACATAACACAGTTGGTTGTATATATATTTTGAATATGAATATATTACATAATATATGACATTCAGACAATAAACAGTCATGTATGTATTTATTCATTTTATTTATATTTATATATCTTAGGTTATAATGATATAAATTAACTTACTAATTAATTCATTAATTATATTTTTACACTATTATAATTGTATGGGATTGCTGAGCATACTTAGTCAACTTATGGACACAACAAACATTAATTTGTAAAAGTTTTATTATCATATTATTGCACACAATTAATATATTTTTTAGAATATTATTGCATACATTTTTTATAATTTTTATAATATATACATTGTATAATATACAATATTTACAATAAATTTTATAATAATTTTTATTACCAAATAGGCATAGTATACAGTTTATATATGCTTAAATATGTTTTAGAGATATTAATCATACAAATATTTGATCGATGTAGTATATATATGTTTGGGACTTTTAATGGATGTCTCTTTAAAGGCAACATTTTAATATATTTGAATTTGGCGCCAAAACGCCTATATAATGAAAGATAATGAAGAATACATTGGTTCTGAAGAAGTCTGTATGTAAAACGGATGAAAGCGCTTAACCTGTATTAGCTGTATTAGCATCTTGTGGATTGTATCAATAAACGTGGGTTTATCTGTTCGAGCTGCACCGTATCTTTTATTCTGCACAAGGAATCTGTATTAGCAGTTGGTTCTTTTGTTATCTGGCTTTCGTTATGTGCAGTAGTGACTTACCAGGCAACTCCAGGCTTGGTGGTTGAGGGACACGCCCCTCCACAATACCAGCTGAAGCTTGTGGATGGAGGTCTGCAGGTGTCCCCAGGTTGTCCAGTACCTCCTCGGTACGTGTGAGTGGGGGCTGAGTGAGTGGCCCCCCACCTGTTGCACCTTGTTCCCTGGTGATTGCATTAGCATGCTGTTTTGCCCGTGTTATCTGGTCAGTGCAGTGTCAGCGCACCTGCTGATAGGTGCGATTGTGACCGTCAACATAATTTAACCTCCTACAGAGTTCCTTCCACAGGGCATCCTGCTGCTGTGCATCCTGTGGCACATGGCTGAAGAGTGTCATGTAGTTGACGAGGAGGTATGGGATGAGGACCTCATCCTCCAAGTGGCAGTCTGCTACGTGGCATACCTGGAAGACATAACGATGGAGACAGGTCACAGTAATTCACAGTGAAGTACAGCAGTACATCTGAACATACATGTGTATCACATTTATTAAGATTACAAATACGTCTTTGTAGATCTACATGACACTAACACCACTGACATGTATAAGTCACACACATTTGACACCTATTGGTGATGTGATGTTATCACCATATATGTGTGTGTCATGTGATGACATTGTTCATACACCATGTGGATGTTGACTTGACGTGGGCATGTCTGTTTGCCTGTAGTGGTGGCTTTACCTATCAGCACATGCCTGGATGTGTTCACATTAATGCAATCAACCTTAATGCTGTGTATATGCCACATATATAGTCATACATAGCCATTAGGGACATGACTTGTGACCCCGCAGACTTGCAAGCATGTATGTGTTGTACCATATACATCTACATGGCACTGTACAGCTGTGTAGCATCCTGCCATGTATTGCCTGTGTTGCACATGTGTAACACATGGGACATTAACTAGCCTGATGGTATTTGCAGGGTTGGATATCAAGAAAGGTTGATGTCCATGACATATGTGTTTATTTGGGATCAGGATGTGTTAAGTGTAGCATGTCCAAAACCTCTGGGTTGGACATGGCTTTATTCAGGGTAGGCTGCATGCTACATAGTGCAGCTAGGGATTGTGAAGGGCAGTGTAGGCCATCTCCACATGGGCAATAACCCTTAAAGGAAATATGTGATCTATTATGGGTCACATAGGTGTTGAGTATGGCTGAGCAGTTATCTCTATATTCCTGGATGGCACCCTGTCATGATTAGGGGTGCCACATACGACTACCTGTCTTTTGTGGTGATTTAACTATCAAAGGGAAGTACTGTCCAGCTGCATCTCATACACACAGTTGCCATTAGGTTGACTGCTGCCTATGTGGTAGTTAATGGGTACAGGGTTTGTAACATAGGGGATGACAATGCAATACTTAGCTGTCAGATTGTGACCATACATCACACCCCACACATCTGACACACTAAGGCCCTTCTGTATGTTGAATGTTGAATGCAGCACACATTGAGTCAACTATTGCTCCTAGTTCATAGTCATTTGCAGACATCAATAGGCTGATGCCTTCTGTGTTAGTCTATGTGGTATAGATAACAAAGAGGGGGGTACCAGGAATGACCCCTGTATTACTGTGGCTGGCACTGGTTTGATGTGCGTGTATTCGTCAGACACCTTCTGTAGTGTGGGTTCTGCCAGCAGTCCAGTTGCCAACCATTCCTGTGACATGGGAATATAGACCTAGTTTATTGAGTGTAGCTGGAACATAGTATGGGTGATGATGTCCTACGACCTGGCAAGGTCATGATATCCACTGTGAATCAACCCTACTGTCATCTACATCTGTACCGAGTACATCAATTACATTGACTCAGCAGGGTAGTTGTGCACTATGTCCCATTATCAATGGTGTCTCTACCTTTGTGGCATGTGATAACTGTTGCTGTGCACCATTTGGTGTGTACACAGCCTGACATGGAGCTATGATTGAACATGATGTGTATGTGGATAGCTGAATGTTCTTACATTTGTGTAGGATACACCCTGGGATGTTGACAGGTCCCATGAAAGCTGTATGTATGACATTAGAGAGTGCAGCTTGTACCTGCATAGTAGTTAGTACATGGGCCCTGTAGTGTACATGGATATATTACTAAGTGTACCTGTTGGGGTGGGGGGGTGGGAGTGGGTTTAGGTTCTCCGAGACCCTATCTGGCTGAGTGGGTGCTATTTTTGTAGGTGCAGTACTTCCCATGCCATAGTGCTGTGCAGCACGGCAGGTCTTGTTGTTGCCATTATGATTAATGACACAGCTATAGAATGCTCTGTGCTTGGCCTCATAATATGTGGCTGATTGGTTTCACGGTAGCTTTGTGTGGTTTTATATGGTGTATCTGCATCTTACTGAGGCTGACCAGGGATCACCTACCCTCATGTGTGTTCACTCTTGCAACAGTTACTACTTTCTGTGGTACAGTTTAAAGCATGGTACCACCCATTTGCCTACTTGTTTGTGTTGGGTTGACTCCTGGTTCTGTTTCAATGGCACAATCACTGCACATATGTGACTGCTTAAGGTTCATTTGTGTAAGATTCAGCATTTACACATGCATTGTCCATCTGCATGGGTGCCATGGCACTCACCACTCTGCTCTTAGGGAACATAACATTGGAATTGGAGACTAACTATGTGTAGCATACTGTTAGCCCTATTTGTGTGACTACTGTGATCCAGGTCAGTGGGGTCGATGGAATCCAACATGCATTGAGCGCAGGTGTTGGTGCATGTGGAGTCTTCACAGTTCATAATGGAATAGTTGAGAATAGCCAATATTATGGTTCTGTCTCAGACCTAATCTTCCCCATTACAGCATATTATGACAGTTGGGAAGACCATGGCATGGTGGGTGATCTGTCTCAAGGTGCATTTTGAATTCCACTGTGGCACAAAGGTAGTTGCACAGCATAATGCATCTGATGTTATGCAAGTGCGATTAGCGTGGGGGTGTACATATCCTTCAGGAATATGGACACACCTGTGGCCCATGTGTTCCAGTAAAGGATAATGGGCAAAAGGTGAGGTATGTGTTATAACATGGTCATGCAGGTGTGCTCTCTGGAGCATTGAAACATGTCTCAGCCACTGCACAGATATGTTCTCCATGTTAGGGATTGACATATGTGTGTCCGTATAGTGTTTCTGACATGTATCATTGTGTAGCAAGAGCCGCAGTTTATTGCTTGGCTGTCCCTGTAACAGCAGTGGACCCTCACCTGAACCGTGCATGATGAAGGCACTATAGGGGAAGCGTGAGCCCTAGGCTGTATCCAGATTCCCAGGGGTGACAGGTGCAGGACCTGTCTGGCAAAGCATCATGGTCTGTCAACCATGTTATCCCAGGACGACAGATACTGGATACCCTGCAACATGCACCACTACACTAGACAATTGTGGAATACAGTCCTTTTGTCCCTGTACTGCAGTATCATTCTGGCCAATGGGAGAATGCTACCCAGGCCTTGGGACATACCTGCATGGGCTACAAGAGCTGACAGTTCCTACATGTGTTTTCATGCTGTCCAGGCTACTGCATCACAGGTCCTGCACAACAACATGGAATATGCCAGAGCCATGTGTATAGTTCAAAAGGTGGTCTGAGTGTATGGGTATGTGGCTAATCAGGGCAGAAAGGCAGCTGACAGTATGTATGCCCTTGTATAGGTCAGTGTGTAACATAGTGCTAGAGTTTGCATTCACAAATGAGTACTGTTGGGCATGTTTCTGGTCATGTGTTCAGAGGTGTGGCACAATTATGCAAACTATGTCATACAGTATGTGTATTTTGGTGTCTGTCTCTTCCTGCTTGGGGGGGGGGGGTCACTTGTTTGGCCAGATACTTAGACGCATCTGTGAATGTGTGTGATTTCCGGTAGTGTGTATGTGTTGGTTGTGTTGATGAGCTGCATATGTTAACCTACAACTCATGACTGTCCAGTCCAGTCATGGCTGTAAACTGGGCTGCCTTCCAGCTTACCCTTGTAGCTGCATCCCAGACTATGTGTGGGGTGTGGTGTTAGGTGGGTCTGGCAGCGTACATGGCATAGAGATTACATTCCCCCAGGATGGCCACATACACAAAGCTGACATTAGGAAACACCAGTAGCTGACTAGTGGACGTGCCTGTATGAGCAGTCAGTACTAAAAGTACCACATACTGTATTTAGTTTACGTATTGCCTATGAAGATGTTTTAGATAGTGATGCTCACATGTAAATATTTGTGTTATGGACGTGACAACACTGACTATAACGGAAACATTGTAGCTACCTTTAACAGCAAACCTCCTCTGAGGAGCACATCACATCCTGTTAGTTGATTACAGATGATGCAAGTGTCTACAGGCCTGTTTCCTTCTCTGGGTATATACTCACATATCCACTAGGACCATGAGCTCTGTTGGGCACAGACACCCACTCCCCAAACAGTGTCATGTATCAATAGGCTCTGATGCGACTACCAACATGATCAGGATATAATCAGATAGTGTGAACTATCACCTATGATGCAGCTATTACACATGGGCAGCTGTCTCCTACATCTTACACTCCTAGATGTTACACTGGAGTTAAAGATGATGTGCAACCTGTTTCATTACCAGTGCTGTGCACTACCTTACATACAGTATGTGCAGGCGGCTGTTAGGTTGGGCTACACAAACCTGGTAATTCAACCAGTGTGTCTGTACTCTCAATATCCACTCTGTGTAGGTGTGCACATAGCCATTTGGCCCAGCCCTGTAACAAGGGTCACTACACATTTGCATAACATGTACACATGCACAGCTGTTATTGCTTGCAAATGATAGTTGAGAGGTGGATATTACATGTGTTATGTGCATAGATAGTTACCTGGCTCTTCCAATTATCTTTGCTATCATGCTTCTAACCTGTCAGATGAATACTAATGCTATGTATCCTGTCATTGAGTATTGTAATTGCCAATAGATATAACTACTGTTTGCATAACATAACAGAACCGCTATGTAGAATTGAATACAGATCTGCCTAGAATACTGTACATTACACAGTTATTGGCACAATATCCCACAATGCACACCATATTTGCACGGTAAGCCCACCTTTAACATGTTAACCTTACTTATACACCCATACATATGTTGACTGTTACAATATATCGACATATACTATCCCCTGTTATAGCACATACTTGTTGGACCAATCCTGACACTGACAGTGGCTGGAAGCGAATTGGTGGGTTCCAAGCCCATAGCATCCCTTGTGGTGTATGTGTGTGCCATGTGACCTACAGCAGTACACACATAGAATACTACAAGCATTACTACTGCTCAACAATAGATCGCTACAAGATAGCTATTTCCACTATATGCATTGATTACACAGTAATTCTTACAGTACAGATACTACATACACAGACATACTACATGTTATACATACCGTCTTAGTAATCAGAGGTGTTATTAACTAGTGTACTACTCGTTTTTGTTTCATACTGTCCTACAGGTAGATACAGGTGGTTTGAATGTGTGACAAGGCAACCTTTTATAGTTACAGATCAGTAATATGTGCTATCCCGATGGCCAGTTGGTGTTCCTAAGTAGCTAATTACATGCACATCAGCTGCACTGCTACTGCCTTAGCCAATACCATGACTACAGTGGAGTATAACTGAGCACTCCTCTTGAGTGTTGTCCCTTTGCCTTATTTGTAAGGAAGACAGCGTGGAGGTTTTGTTTGGAATCTATTGCAACAGCTGTATTGAGATGAACAGTAATATATTGTGTGTAATGCCTAGAGGAGTTGGTCTAAATGTGAGTACTGCTGTTATATTTCTGAACATTGCTACTTGTGCAGGGTTTGTCTGTACCTCATACTTCTGCATATGTTTCAGGTTGTTTGACCAGCTCAAGGCTGCATAGCTATGCATATAATGTTAGAGGGTTTACAGTGTGCTTACCAGACATATTTAGTTTGGTGTTACTGTGTATCATACTGTGCTAATAATCAGTATTCAGTAAAACTTCCTGGTGTATGAACCTTTCAACCCTCTGAAACGGGATTAGTTCATACAAACCCTGTTACATCAGCAGCTGCTCAATTGTATAATGGCAACTATTTCACATAGGGCCATGTTAGTGTGTGCCATGTTAGTGTATCTGTGTCCAGGTATGTTAAGGTTTTAGCAGATGTTGTACAGCAGTTGCATAATTGGTTATGGTATGACAGTATGTATTGATGTAATTATTTAGGTTGTGGGGTGGATGTTGGTGAGTGTACATAGCACATGCAGGTGTGTAGGAACCCCTTTTATACCACGTCTATATGTGTGTGTGTTCTTTCCTTATGTGAACACCTATCCCTAAGTGGACTAATACTATGGTAATTGCAGGCTGATTCATTAAGGCACTATTAAATGCTTCGTGTATAGCATGCAGGTACTGTTAGTCCTTGAATCCTTTTGGTAATGCATTGGAATGTAATAAAGATTTGCAAAATGAAAGCTGTCTGTGTAATTCTGTCATGGATATTTGCAGTCATTGTAGTTGTGTTGGTGACTGTGTCCATAGAACATATTTGTAATAGTGTATTGGCATATACTCTTCATATGTTATATTCATATTGTTGGGGGGGGGGCGGAATATGTGATCGCTATGGTCCATGTTATACTCAGATATGACCACTCCGGATGCTGTCTACAGACATGCATGTATGTGTGTGTGTGTGTATATATATATATATATATATAGTATTCCGTTCCGTGGTGGTACAGCGGTAGCGTTGTTACCTCAGAGCAAGAGGTTCTCCCATTTTGAATCTCAGCTTGGCTTGGGAGTGCCTTCTGTGTGGAGTCTGCATGTCCTCCCCGAGGTTGGGTAGCGTTCGAAAGACATGCATGCGTAAATGGGAGTGCCTTTGTTGAAGGTTGGGTGTCGAGATGGCACCTCGGCGTTTCGTAAAAATCTACTGTCAATCATTAGCAGACCGGAGTTCTGCTGTGGCGACCCCTTACCGGGAAAAAGCCAAAAGACAAACAAACAACAACATATACATATATATGTATATATATATATATATATATATATATATATATGTGTGTGTGTGTGTGTGTGTGTATATATATGTATATATCTCTATTATTGCATACGTTTATCTGTACATCCATAGATGTGTAGATGTTTTTAACCTATCTATATATCTACAGATATATGTAGACCTGTATATATCGACATGTCTCTATGTATCTCACTCTATATACATATATATATATATATATATATATATATATATATATATATGTCCATAAATAAAATACCCTAGGGAAGCCAAGATTAAATGGATGACCAGGTAGGCTGCCTTAATAAAGGTACGGTGGGATGTCGGTGAAGAAGCTGGGCTACCGGTAAAGCCTTGAGAAAGGCTGTGCATACCCGAGCACTTGTGGTTGAAGGCTGAGTAAAGCCTTTAGAAAGGCTTCGTATACAGATCGTAGTTCCGGCTGGTCAGGTCGCCTGCTGAGAGGAACTGCTAGTGTGACAGCTAGAAATCAAAGATGAAACACACAGAAAAAACAGGCAAAACAATGTAAATGTGGCTCTGCTAAGGAGCTCTGCTCGCCGTGGTTGCAAAAAATCAACGTAGTTGAAGTTCAGATTCTAGAAGGTCGTACTTTATTGAAGTAAAACTTCAGAAAGATACAACACCGTATACCACAACCTCTGTGCCTGGACCTCTAATAGATTTACCAACGAAATGTTACCTTTCGTGCGACAGCCAGTTTTGATCTCACCAGTCTACCTCCAGCCCATGGTCTGATACTTCCCCTGGCAAATTCGGACTCATTTGTTTTTGGTCAATGGTTCATCTATATATATGTTTTTGTCTTTCATGTTTTCTACAATGGTTCAGTATTACTTTTTTTCGTGTCTTTCTAGCTTTTCAGGTTACATATCAGTGCCTTTTTAAGATTTTTTTTTAATTAATAGCCCTCATTCAGTTCCATATCTTAATACATTAGTTTCTATTGATATCCATTATTTAAGAATTTTTCACTATTTTGTTTCTCTTTTTAGTTTCTGTATCTTATTTTTTGGATATCTAGCCTGCTTCTTATTTTTTGGTTTTCTAGCCTGTTTCTTATTTTACATACATGTTATTTTACATACATGTTGTTGCTATTTCTCTAGTATGCTCTGCTTTTCTTATTATACTCTTTTAGGTCGTCCACCATCCTGACGAAGATTTCGAAAAGTGTAGCCTAACAATGTATTTTACCAGCAAGGGTTGATTTTTTTCCAGCAAGACTATTTTTAGTTAACTACATTTTTTTAGCTAATTTTAGCTAATCTCCGAACTTCACTATTGTAGGTTTAGAGTGATTCTACTAACCACGTATGAGCTGGCTCAGGGTATCTAACCTATCAGATTGTAAGGTATGATGTCAAGTTGGCATGCCCAATCACAATAAAGGTTTTTTCACCCACACTTGATTGGCTCCCACTGACACCCCCCCCCCAGGTACTCATAAAAGGAAATCCTCAGGATCACTCTTTCCATAAAGGAACTACGCTTTGATGGTGATTGTACTTCTGGTACTTTTTACTTCAATAAAGTACGACCTTCTAGAATCTGAACTTCGACTACGTTGATTTTTTGCCACCACGGCGAGCAGAGCTCCTTAGCCAAGCCACATTTACATTGTTTTGCCTGTTTTTTCTGTGTATTTCATCTTTGATTTCTAGCTGTCACACTAGCGATTCCTCTCAGCAGGCGACCTGACCAGCCAGAACTACGACCTGTATACGAAGCCTTTCTAAAGGCTTTACTCAGCCTTCAACCACAAGCGCTCGAGTACGCACAGCCTTTCTCAAGGCTTTACCGGTAGCCCAGCTTCTTCACTGACATCCCACCGTACCTTTATTAAGGCAGCCTACCTGGTCATCCATTTATTCTTGGCTTCCCTAGGGTATTTTATTCGTAGACATTTTTCCTCCTGTGCATAGGAGCTTGAATACCCAGGTACCACAGACAATCATTTTCCTGCTGGATATATATATATACATATATATATATATACATATATATATATATATATATATATATACATATATATATATATATATATATATATATATATATATATATATATATATATATATATATATATATATATATATATATACACACACATATATATATATATATATATATATATATATATATATATATATATATATATGAGTATACACCATTAATTGGGTACATGGCGGGTTGTCCTATTTCAACACATTCCTCCATTTTGTGTTTTAACCTGTCTGCATACACAACTGGGATAGGTACATCCCAGGTAGCTTAGTGTTAGGTTAATCTGAGGATGGAGTACATGGTTGCGGGTTCTACTCCTGGAAGGTGTTATTATTTTACCTGTCAGAGTAGGTACTGGTAGGGAAAGTGTGAATAACGCACATTTATGCGGTTGTGAGCAGATTTGCCCATGGTCTGTGCGACGTTAAGCAAAGGTCAAACGTGTGAAGCGCTTCTCCATTTACCGTGTTGCAGTGCCGTTTACCGTCGCACAAACACGTGGAAACCTGCTTACAACTGCTTAAGAGTGCTTTAATCCACCTGCATCCAAAAGTCCTTATTCTGGCCCTCAAAATAACCTAACAGCCCTTGCAGGTCTTGAACCCGGGACCATGCACACCACAGTCACTGACCTTACCACTAAGGCATCTGAGATATGCACGAATGCTATGGTGTTTAGAATATACATTGTACTGCAGACATTCCTCACTACTGAAAACATATGTGACAGTTGGTGCACATATGTCTGATACATGTTAATGTTCATATGTTTGTGAAAGTAGGTGTTGCAATGTGACATGACAGGATGTATTATGAATGAGTAAGGTTCTTGCTTTGTGTCCTTTTTATATTGCCCCATACTCCATGTATGCCCCCCCAGTTCACTTATTGGACATACAACCCAGGCCCTCCTTGATGCATGATTGCATTACCCATCATTCCTTCCCCACCCTAATCTTCACATACACAACAACCACCCCTTCTATGGTGACTTAGGTTAATATTAATTGTTTTAATACCATAGCTGCATGTGTTTTGTGTATACTCCAATTCCTTTGGAGTGCTTCTGTGTCACGAAGTGTGTTCATAGATGCTTATATATATGGCTATTGCTATAACTGTATAATATATATATGTGTGTGTGCAGACATCACTGATATATATATATATATATATATATATATATATATATATATATATATATGGGTCTACCTGATAACACCGACACGCCAAAACACCAACAACAAAATAACCGACACGACAAAACCGAAAAAAAAAAGAAAGTTCAAAAACACAAAACTTCACATGCCCGACAAACCATAATCCAGACAATCAACAAAACAAATACCTTTCCCGAAAATCACACACACACAACACAAGCACACCAAAATCCTTACAAACCTACACTAAACCGTACATACACAACTATCTATGCACTAACCTTAACCCAAACCCTAACCCTAAGGTCCATCAGTATCGCACACTTACCTTACCAGCACCCTAACCCTAACTCACTTAATCCGCCTCTAACCCTTAACTCTGTCACTATCGCACACTTACCTTACCCGCACCCTAACCCTAACTCACTTAACTCGCCCCTAAACCTAAAGTCCATCACTATCGCACACTTACCTGACTCGCACCCTACCCTAACGTCCGTCACTATCACACACTTACCTTACCCACACCCTGACCCTAACGTCCATCCCTATCGCACACTTACCGTAACATGTCGGTGTTCTCAACGTCAGGATTCTCAACTGTAGGTCTTCTCCATTGTCGATCTTCCGGTGTCGGTGTTCTCGTCATCGGCATTTAGAAATTTTGGCGTTTTCAGGTAGACCTATATATATATATGTATATATATATATATATATATATATATATATATATATATTTTGTATTAGTTTGTAACAGTAATACATCTGTAGACTGGAATGTGTTGGTTCACAAACTACAGTACATTACAATGTACTGTACATATGTACACAAGGCCACTGTCCCATTTGTGATCATTACAGTGAAATGCATATGGTATAAGGTGTCGTCTCAGGACCATGAAACATGTGTAAACCTCGGATGGCTTACTGGTACGTTCCATAACTATAGTGTGCATGGTACAGGGTTTGACACCTGCAATGGTTTACGAATGTTTTTAACTGCAGAGTAAGGCTCATGTAAGTAGCTGTAAGCATGTTTAAAAGTGTTTGTGTGACATTATAGCAGCAGTTAAACACAGTTAAACAAACGTTGTAACATATAACCTGTGCGTGCAAACATGGCCACATCCGCTAACTACTCCGGATATATACCTGTCAGTGACGTAACATCTCATTATGTGCAGACATGACATTACATTCTCTGTTGACTGTACTCTCCTGCACACATGGGTTTATATGGGTGATTCGAATGTTTATTATACAAACGATTACTACCTATATATGCAAGCTGTGTTTAAGGTATACTTTTGCACATGATAAACATCCCTGCCTTGATCAGGATTGTAACCTCGAATGCACAGATACTATGCAGATGCTGTAACCATTACACTGTTGACATTAATGTTGCTTCTGCCTATTTCCTATTTAGATGATTTCTATGTGTAAGCTAGGCTAAGCAAAGGGCGGGAGCCCCCAAACTCACTGAGCTTCACGTACTCTTGACATATCAACATATAACAAATGTACTGTGAGACAATACATTACATTCCTAACTACATTAAGTATAGCCCCTCACTGACACACTTCAAGGGAAACCTTGTTGTGTGAATGGGTAACAGACTACACACCCCTGGGATCATGTGTCCCAGAACCATACAGCCAGGGGGTGGGGGAGCCTGTCCAGTTTGATAGCTGCAAGACCTGTTGGGGGAATTGAATGGTGTTGAAATGCCACATTAACATGCTCTCTTTAGATCACTAAGTGCCCCTATCACCCTCCACAAGCCCAGTCTTCAACAGCTTCCAGCAACTCTGCCTGGAATTGCTTCATTGGCTATGCTTGACAGAGGCTCAGTTACTTCATCAATGGTGCGGGGAAGGCCAACCCACTGTTGCTATGCTTCTAATTGCCCTTGGGCAGATAGATAGGCTATCTGTGCACCTCTAATGTGCAGGCCATCACAGCCATAATATGTGAATAAACAGACCTTCAGATCACAATATACAGTGTGAACTCACCATGTAGTCAGGAAACAGTTGAGTACAGCAAGAACATACAGAACACTGATACTTAGTCACTCCAAATGCCTATCTTGGAAGCTAGAAGACTTGTATACATTTAAGGCTTTCTATTGCTTACCACTAGGTTACCTACAGGGGAGATGAAAAACAAGCACAGATGGGGAACATGCATGCAATGATACCATACCGGACTATGTGTCAGCCTTACACTTTGGAATACTGGCCAAGGCTATTGGCGCCCCCATGGTGCCTTATTTAGTCCTGAAGGTGAATACCAGCTCTGTAAACATCACAATAGCAGATTCAATGAGGTTTATGTTACTCAACACCAGGGGTTGTGATCACAACATGCATGCACTCACAGCACCTCTCAGGATGGACAACATCAACATCTGTGCATTAACTGCAATCTGTCTTAAGGCTCCTGAGAGCACACCAGCACTACCAGACTACAACCCATACCACACATTTCAGCCACAGAACATGGACTGACAGACATGGAGGGGCTGTATCCATATACATCAGGGATACCTACACCTCCAAGTTAGTGGGGCAGCATGATACCTCTGTGATCATCCATGTGCAGCTAACATCAGCCACAACAGTAATGTGGAATGTGGCCTGCTACAGATCACCCTCCATGACCCAGAACCTCCACTCCATCTACCTGGAGACAGTGGAGAACACGACAGTCCTAACGCACTCCCTGGCATTGGACGATGTCAACTACCATATCATTAACTTGGAAACGTACTCTGGTACTCACTTCCAGGACCAGCGCTTCCTGGTATGTATCACCTCATATGCCCTGTATCAGGTTGTAACCTTCCTAACGTGCGGTGGAAACTACTAGATGTGGTCATTACCAACATGGGCAACAGGTGCACCACAGTGGAGGTTAACCGGTCACTGGTTAGATCTGACCATGAACTATTCACTGTTTCCACACCCTAGCATCTCCCCCACCCATGGATACCACAGTGTATACCTTTCCTACAGCTAACTTTACACTACTAGTGTCATGGGTGGGGGGGTTTCACAGCCCCCACGCTAAGGAGAAACACTGCTCAAGGTACAGACAGATTTACAAATGCAGTCTAAAAGCACCTACACAGATGTATGGATCATGCCATCACTGGTAAACCAAGACTCACTCCTCCTAGACAAGGACACCAGTCTGGTGGACCTCTGCAATAAACAGGCTATACTACAGATGTGGGACAGTGTTCCAGACACACAGCAAATCCCATGAAGGGCAGACATCCATGACCACTATTAGTATGATACGTAGGTCCCTCATGACATCATCCAAAGCTAACATCAGCAGGAGAATATGCAAGGATTCAAAAGATAACCACAAAGCCTTCTTTGGCTATGTCAAGGTTCTACATGGTGGCACACAGATTTGCACTGTGCCAGTGCAATATAGCGCAAAATATGCTGACCCTACTGATATTGCCAACATCCTTGCAGATACATTCGGTGCATACTTCTCCCCCTAAAGAGCCCACAACACTACCCGAAAGGTACAGTATCCCAACCATCAGAGGCACACAGGTGGAAATGGCCCTCTCTAACAGAAGAGCACAGCGTTACTAGAGGCAGATGTTGACCTAGACTGCATCTTACAAACTGTACAAGACACCCTGCCCCTCACCTAATTAAGCATTCCTACCTCAGCGTCTCCACAGGCTACATGCCTATACAATGGCGCGTGGCAACAGTTATTCCACTCCATCACGGAGAATTCACAACTGACCATGGTAACTACCACCCCATAAGCCTGACTAGCCTGGTCTGCAATGGTATGGTTTGCATCCTCATGGCACTCATTAACAATGACATTGGTAACCTTCGAACATGTGACCCAAGCCAGGTCAGCTTGGTTGAGTGTGGGTCATGCCTACTGAACCTGTTTGACATCTTACATACAGTCACCAAGACGTTAGATGACAGGGGAGGTGGTTCACATATACTACCTGGACCTCACCAAGGCTTTTGACACCATGCCCCACTCAGGTATTATTGATAAACACAGCAGCCTGTACATTCACCCATACATCACAGGTTGGGTTTTCAACGAGCTTACGCACAGAACCCACATAGTATGACTAGTGGCCTCCAGGTCCAACTCTTGAACAGTCATGACTGGTGTCCCACAGGACTCAGTCCTGGGAGCCCTACTGTTTGGCATATACGTCTCAGATGTACAGGCAAACACAGGTGGACTAAGGCAGATCATGTTTGGCAATGACTGCAAACTGGGAGCCATGACTGATAGTCCAACTGACACGGACATCCCTCAGGGGGCCTCACAGAGAACGTCACAGGGTGCCAATGACATGGCCTCCAGCCAAGTGCCACTAACTGCATGGTCATTCCATTGTGGAATTGGCACCTACATATTAACACATGAGCGGCAGCCACTTTAATACAGATGAGGTAATGGGGTATCTGGGGACTAAGGTAGATAGTGATCTCCCCTGTGACAATCATATCTCCACAGTAGTTAGGACATCCTTCTATGCAGGCCATCTGACTACTAAAGGATTCCCATCTAGACATACTGGGGTTATAGTGCCCCTTTACTCATCACTCATCAATCCCATCATAGGGTATAATAATCCATGTGGGATGTACTTCAGAGGACACGTCCAACAGCTGGAGGGTCCACGAATGTACCTCACCAAGGGGAATACTGGCCTTCAACATATGGCCTATGCAGCAGGACTGAATAAACTCCTGCTTTACTCAGTGGCATCTCGTTTACCCAGAGATGATCTCCACTGACCAACACAGCCATGTCGAACTCAGGCTTGATGGATATGCTCCACCTATGGGAATCCATGTCACAGTGAGCCACACACTGTAGTGAGCTGACCTTGCCACAACAATAACCAGAAGATGCTGGAGGGAGAGCTTCCTGTCACAGACACTCCCCATACTTTGGAACAACATCCCTAACTACATTATACAGAGCCCCTCACTAACACTCTGCAAGAGAAACCTTGAAGGGTGGATGGGGAACAGTAGATGCACCCCAGGGATCCCGCCATTGGCTCTGCTCCACAGAGAGATGGTTAATGACTCAATGGGGTGGCAAACGCTGACACATTTTGGCTGGCCTTATAAATGGCCTTTGGCAGTTGGCCAAGTACCTACCTATGAATCTATACATACAGTATCTGCATATGCTGATAGCTTAATTTACTGTTCAGGTGTTGACTTACCTTGTGCCAATGGCTGTTGTGTGTGCAATAGTTGAGGGCTGCCTATGTTGAATGCACACAGTAGGCTGCCTATACATGACACTTTACAGGTAGTCTTGTGTGTGTTCCATCCATTTTTACTGTGTGTGCAGGTGGAGAAAGGTGTCAGTCCCTAGGTGCCTACACTGTCAGCGTGTGTGCTATACGTTCCATCTTTGCCAAGGCATGGGCATACTGGGCACGCCTCCATCTGCCTACTGGGGCTGGCTCAGGGTGTTCGTGGTCTGAGTACCTCTGTGCCTGTGGGGCCCTTGGCAATGGCGGTGGGCTGTGAGGGCCTTCACCATTCTGTCCGTGCTGCAGCTGTTTCCACAGGACCATATTGTGTAGCATAGCACACACCATGAAGATGTGGGCACATGTGCCTGGAGAGTACTGCAAGGCTCCACCAGATATGTCCAAGCAACAGAACCGTGATTTCAGCATCCCAAACACACTCTCTATGATGATTCTGGTTTGTGCGTGTGTCTCATTATGGCATTCCTGCATGGGTATGTGTGCATTTCTGATGGGAGTCATCATCCACAGTTCCAGTGCATAGTCAGCATCCCCCATCAGGTGGCCATTTGGGATGTCCCCCTGGCAAATAACCGATACAGCTGTGAGGCATGCCAGATGTGGGAGTCGTGATAGCTTCCAGGGCTGCCATCACACATATCCATGATAATGCCCTGGGCATTGCACACGACCTGGCAGTTGATGGAGTGGTATCCCTTGCTGTTTATGTAGCACCTTCCCTGCTCACCGGGTGGTGACTTGATGTGTATGTGCATGCAGTCTATTGCACCCAGTACCTCCTTGTATTCTGACACATGGTGGAAGAGACGCATATTGCTGGCCAACTCTTCCTGCATTCGGGGGAAGTATATGTGCTCATTGGCATGTGGTAACATGGCATCCAGGAACTGGTGTAGTACCCTGGATGCTGACGCCTGTGAGATCCCCATGATATCCCCAGTTGGTCTTTGAAAGGTACCTGTAGCTAGTATTCTCAGGCTTACACATACCTTCATATCCACTGGGATGGGTTCCCCTCTGTTTGTTCTGGTTCTGAGGTGTGGCCGGCACAGCTCCACAAGTTGCTGTAGGGTGTCCTTGTCCACCCTGTAATGCTCTACTATCTCCAGATCATGTAGCCCCTGGTAGCTTAGCCTGGATCTGAACACTCTCCTCCTCCTCTGATGCCTGTGGTGGTCGTGTGCATCATCCTCCACACCACCTTCAGTCTCCAACACATGCTGGTGGATCAAAGCTATGGCAGCCCCTAACATGTACATAATAAAAGTTCCCTGTCTGTATACACCACTGGTGCAGAGTGTATGGGAATACACAAATGTGTGTGAGGTGCTTTCACACTTTATAGTATTGTGCTATGGATGCTGCTGATGTAAGTGGGTGTGTATGAACTATTCCAGCTGCTGCATGTCTTAATTATGGGTTTTGCAATGAGTACTGCAAGTGTGGGGCCTTTACTGTGGAGATCTACTTGCCTGCCTTGATTACTCTGTTGCCCTTTAATTCACTTTTAGACCTGGATCCCCTCCCATTATCAGGCATGCATCCATCTGCCATCTTTCTTGTTTTGTACTTTCCCTACCCAGTCATGGCAAAATGTGCCTTGTAGCTGATATATTGCATATCGCCTTTGTTCTGCTTTGACACTTTGCTGTTTTCTTTGCAGTACAGCCTCTCCCCTTCCCTGTTCTGCAGGTAGCTGCTTGCAGCCTTGTTAGCTGTTGTCAATGGCCCACTGTAGGATCCTAGGTGTTAATTAGTCATCTGTACTCCAGTTTCATTGCTACAGCATTTCCTTATTTTTTTCCTATATCCTTCCTGTTTCAGCTGCAGTGCGCGACGCACATACCCGTTTACCGGGTTTACACATGTTTTCATCTCCATTCACATGCATACTCGGTTACCTTGTGTACTATCAGCTAAGCATAGCTATGGGTAATTCGACACAACCCTATCCTGCAGCTTTGCCTAGCTAGAAGCAGATCAGTTTAGCAATGTTCCAATGTGCTTACAGCAATGGCGACACACCCCTCTCTTGATGTCATCTTTATCTCAAGGGCTCACCTCGGTGTTATAACGCTATTCTGTGATGTGCATCCTTACACCAGTGGGAAATCTGCGATTCACTATTACTCCTCTCATTTGCAATGCATTGCTTACTAATTCCTAGCTACTGTGCATAACACTGTCACTGCTCCTTAGCAACCCTTGCGCCATGAGTATGTGTAGGTGTAGCATGCCTGCCATTGACTATTATGGGGAAATCGTGTTATGTGTTTCATCGCGGTTTTATTCTATATTTTTATATATTCCTTGCGATCCCCTTTGTGCCACTGCCCTGCGCTTCCACATCGCTATAGTGCGACTATATATATTAAATGTTAATTTTATATTTTGTACATTTTTTTTTTATGCCAATGGCTGTATATTTAGCTATTGGTATATATTAACATTATAATACATGTGTTTGTTCCGGTACCTCGGCCCAACAGCCTTCAAAGGAATAAACATCAAGCCACCAGATGCATTATATATACTGGTGCTACCCAACAATCAGCAATTAAACAATTAAATACAATTGAGAAAGAATTGAACAGCTCCAAAAAATTAAAGACACAAACACAATTATTTTGCAATGTAAGAAACACTTAAAACTGAAATACATTGAATTGCTCATCAAAGATGCTAGGATAAATAGCCCTATATTTGAACATTTTCATACTGTACATAATGGGTGTATTGACTCATTATTTTTTTGTGCTTTGGCCAAACCCAATGCATATTTTGGAGGTAATTTTCAACAAAGTTTATTAAATCTAGAAAGTAGATTCATCTTGAAGTATGGTACTTTAAAACCTCAAGGTTTGAATTTGGAAGTGAATTTAAATATTTAATAGTATCTCTTTGATGAGCAATTCAATGTATTTCAGGTTTAAGTGTTTCTTACATTGCAAAATAATTGTGTTTGTGTCTTTAATTTTTTGGAGCTGTTCAATTCTTTCTCAATTGTATTTAATTGTTTAATTGCTGATTGTTGGGTAGCACCAGTATATATAATGCATCTGGTGGCTTGATGTTTATTCCTTTGAAGGCTGTTGGGCCGAGGTACCGGAATAAATCTGTTGTATCCTGTATCCTGCTCTTGTGGTTTGTTCTATTATTTGGTTGCTGCTGCTGTTGGTTGCTGTTTTCAATGTCAGAGTTGGGTCTGGATTTATGATGGCTAATTACAATGTTGAGAGTGATGGAATTTTATTTGCCAGCTTGGCTAAAGAAAGGGATCTAAAGCTGGCTCAATTTGACCCATGGACAACGTCTGGTAATTATGGTCATGACAAAAAATTTGAAGATTTAAAGAGACTTAGAATTAAAGAAACATCATTATTTTATGACATTTGTCTTTTGGAGAAATATGTTGAATTGTCAATCACACCGAGAGGTTTGAGAATAGATAAACTTCCTGCATATAGATTTGCAGAAGATGAAGGGGACTTTTTAGCTGAATGGCAAGCAGCGTCTCTTCAATGTACTTTAACTTGGCTGAGAATTCTTATCAAATGAAATCGGAGAAGTCTTGGACTAATCCAATCTAAAATAGCAGAAGGTGAGGCAAGTTTATCAGATACGCATGCAACTCCCTCCTTTTTACAGGCCATGAAAGATATTAATGGGGCTGTTTCTAAAGCTGAGTGTGAAGTTATAACAAGGAAAAAGAAAAAATTGAACAGAGACATTGCTGATTTTAAGAGCAATATCATTTACTCATGGCAGCGTCAGCATCAGCGTAAGAAGAGTACGAGTGGTACAGTCCGGGATAGATCAACAGGGGGAAGCTCACGCAGTGGACGTGATTCTTCAGTTTCGTCATCAGATACAGCCGGTGGAAGCAAGAAAAGTGTATCCTTTGAACGCGTGGATTTGGCGGATGATAATGGCTCACTGACTGAAGGAGAAGAACAAGGCAGGTGGAACTTTCGGCAAGGGGCGAAACGCAAATCTCGCCAAAAAGGTCGTGATAAAAGGTACTGAGTCCTGTGTTAATGTTCATGCTAACACACATGCGTTTTGTACTTCCAGTCGACATGAGCGTGAAAATGAATATGTTGGTACTGTTGTTAATGTTCACGATAACGTTCATGTGCTTCACACTTTTTGTGGTCAGGAGCAAGCAAATGAATGTGTCGAGTTTATTCAAGACCATTTTTTGGACAATGATGTGAATGAGGAGAACAGTACTAATGTTGTAAATTTAAGCGACTTGGTCTTATCATCAGAAATGCTAATGGTGCTGAATTTGGGCAGTAAGTTTGTGCCAACTAAAGTTCCAGCATTTTGTGACATTTTATTGGACATTAAACGTTTCTGTAGGAAATTATATTTAAAAATATTTTTTGATAAAAGCTGTCTTAACAATGCTATCACTGTGGCAACTACAGAAGGTAATTTAAATGTTTCTGCAGACTTTAATAACGCTGAAAATATTTCTGTTTGTTCTATTGATTCAGATGACTGGGATGATTTCTCTGTTCTTTTTGACCCTTTATTGGATGTCTCTACTTATGATATTATGGCAGAAAATGTACCAGCTAGTGCGAATCAGAGGGGCAGTAGCTTAGTAGTTGGTAGTAATGAGGTAGGGGGCGTTGACATTCGTTCTGAACGGTTTTATACAGGTTATGGTAAATTTACTTTACCTTTGTTACCTAGTCGTAGCACCTTTTGCCCACCAAAAAATTCTGCAGTTTTGAGGACATTTGAGAATGTCTTATGTAAAAAAGCAGACAGTGAATATGTTAGCTTTTTGAAGCAATTTTTTTCCTTCAATTTAAGCAAGCCTGAATGGAATGCTTTGAAGAATATGAAGGAAGCTTCAAAAAAGTATGCTTTTTGCGTTGCAGACAAAGGGGGCAAATGGGTAGTTATGAACAAATGTCATTATTTAAAAATGAGCTATGATTTATTATGTAATGATCAAGTTTATGTAGAGTTGCCTAGAAATCCCATTAATGATTATAATGCTTCTCTTTTAGATATTCTTGAGAGAGGTGAAAGGTTGGGTTTTCTGAGTAGTAAAGATGTTAAACGTTTATATGTGGCTAATCCTAAGGACCCCGCTTTCTATGCCATACCAAAAATACACAAAAATATTTCTGATCCTCCTGGCCGCCCTATTGTGTCTTGTTGTGGTGGTTATTTGGAGTTTGTAGGAATTTTTTTGGATAGTGTATTAAAGGACCATTTGAAATATGTTGTTTCTCATATTACTAATACAAATCAATATTGTGAGATAATTAAAAATTTCGAATGGGACTCTAATTTTTACTGGGCTACGGTCGATGTAAAATCTTTATATACAAACATTAGCAATAAATTGGGTTTGGAGGCCATAATGAAAATTTTGGGTGAAGGTCCACGTACATCTTTTGTGATTTCTCTTTTAGAGTTTGCACTTAGTCACAACTATTTTGTATTTAATAAGAAAATATTTCTTCAAGTAGATGGCACTGCAATGGGAGCTAGCTTTGCTCCAACTTATGCAATTTTGTTTATGTCATTTTTTGAAATTAATTTTTTGTATACTTTGGGATTTTTTCAAAGAAATGTTGTCTCCTATTACAGATTTATTGATGATTTAATTTTTATTTGTAGAGGAGACGTTTCAGATTTTGACAAGTTTATGGTAGATCTTCACCAAAATAGATTTGGTTTAGAATTTACACATGTTGTTAACAAACAGGAAATTCAATTTTTGGACATCTTGTTATATGTGGACAAACAGGGGATTGTTCAATTCAAACCATATAGGAAGGAAGTAGCCTCTAATAATTTTTTGCATGCATCGAGTGCACATCCTATGCATTTGATTGAGGCGCTTCCTTATGGTGAATTTAAACGAACTTATGAACACACTTCTGAACATAGTCTTTTGAATTTGGAATTTGACATTGTTTGTAAGAGATTGCTGGATAGGGGTTATTCTGAAATTTCAATTAGGAAAAATCGTGCAAGATTTGATTCTAATCTAAAGTACCATGTCACAAAGTTATCTTATACTAATCCCACTCATAAACAGATGGATACTAATGATAGATTATTTTTTGTTACCAAATATTCTTTATTTTCGGATATTTTATGTAACATTGTCAATTTTTTGTGGCCTATTGTTCATAATAATGAAGAGATTGGGCACCTTTTTCCTGAACATGTTTCCTTTTCATATGGCAGATATGCAAATCTTAAGGAAATTTTAAAACCTAGACATTTGCTTAGTGATGTTTCTTTGTTGGATTCTGATATTCAATTTGGTATGTTTAAATGTGGCAAATGTAAGATATGTATGAGGGTGAGAAATCTATCAGGCAGTACTATTAATGGGGTTAAATATCTTGCACAAAATAACTTCAATTGCAGTTCCTGTGGTGTAGTTTACATTATTGGTTGTGACTGTGTTTTGCCAAAATATTATATAGGTCAGACAAAACGCCAATTAAAAATACGTGTATTAGAACACATTGGCGATGTTCGCAATGCTGGGATAAATAGCCCTATATTTGAACATTTTCATACTGTACATAATGGGTGTATTGACTCATTATTTTTTTGTGCTTTGGCCAAACCCAATGCATGTTTTGGAGGTAATTTTCAACAAAGTTTATTAAATCTAGAAAGTAGATTCATCTTGAAGTATGGTACTTTAAAACCTCAAGGTTTGAATTTGGAAGTGAATTTAAATATTTAATAGTATCTCTTTGATGAGCAATTCAATGTATTTCAGTTTTAAGTGTTTCTTACATTGCAAAATAATTGTGTTTGTGTCTTTAATTTTTTGGAGCTGTTCAATTCTTTCTCAATTGTATTTAATTGTTTAATTGCTGATTGTTGGGTAGCACCAGTATATATAATGCATCTGGTGGCTTGATGTTTATTCCTTTGAAGGCTGTTGGGCCGAGGTACCGGAATAAATCTGTTGTATCCTGTATCCTGCTCTTGTGGTTTGTTCTATTATTTGGTTGCTGCTGCTGTTGGTTGCTGTTTTCAATACATGTGTTTGGTCAGCTGTCATGGCTCCGATTTTATGTTTTCAAAAATGTAAACCGTTTTCTACGGTTTCCATTTCTGCTTGCTTACACTATGCCTGTACCACTTCCTGAATCGCTATATACCTTCATTTGCATGTTACACTGCTGCACATGGGGTAATTAGCATACAAGGCTCAGGAGTTGTGTGGGCGTAGCATACGCTGGTAAAGCACGTGGAAACAGCTAGTACCTGAATCACTCGCCGGCCATATTTGGTGTTAGAACGCCGATGCTACGTCTGCACCTGGCGCAAGCTTCATGAATCCTGGGGATGGTCTTTTTCTATGGGATCTCCCAAGAAAAGAAAGCCAAAGTTAAGCATCTAATTTCTCCAGTTTCTCTCACTTTGGACTGGGAAGATTTACTGGGTTTTGCTAAAGTATTATTTTAAGCTTTTAATGTTTTAAACCCTGTTTCTTCACTAATTTTAAGCGAAAAATAATTCCCTCTCTTTCTGGCACCTATTTCTAGTCATAAGAACAGAGAGTGGAAGAGGAATATTTTTCTTCAATGTGTTCTCCTCAAGCTGAACATTCTGATTCTGAAGAAAGAGTTTCTTCAGATTTTTCCACAGAAGAGTTATTGTTTTCTGAAATTATTACTAAAATGAAAGACCGCGGTGGTGGTGCTGTGGTAGCATTGTCACCTCACAGTAAGACGCTGTTTGTTCGATTCTCAGCTAGAGCGTCTTCTGCGTGGAGACATGCGTGAATGGGCGTACCTTCATTGAAGGTTGTGCATCAGGCCTGGCAAGCTGGTACATAAAAATCAACTGCCAATCATTAGCGGACCGGAGTTCCGCTGTGGCGACCCCTAACCGGGAAAAGCCAAAAGACACAAACAAATTACTAAAATGAAAGAATTGATCTGATGTTGTAAATCTTTATTCATTCCTTACTGTTAGGACTTTGGTTCTGCCCTCGGAACTGACACGGCCATTTCCAAGCTCGCGCCAGCCAAAAACTCTCAGCTAAGACCTACCCATAATGCCCTTCTCATAGTTACTCCAGATCTCATTTGCCGCATCCTCATCAGATGTGTCTAGCCTTCTCTCTCAAAGCTAAGTGAAAAATTGTGAGTTTTGGTATAGTTTCTCTTAAAATTTTCTTGTTTTTAAGTCAGTTTAGCCTTTTCTCACTATCGCCTATAACCTACTTCTACTTCCTACCCTTTACCTTGGTAATTAAATTTCTACCATCGTTGGTACTGTCCCTCTCTCCTGCCTTTGGTAGGCCCTTCTTTACCACTTGTGGTATTTTTTTAAATACCATCATTGGTATTCTTTCCCTTTTCTTCCCTTTTTTTATTGCTGATTTTCTTAGGATACCCCTTTGTGCCTGTACTATGTCAGACAAAGTTAAATTGGGGTTTAAACAGTGTGACAAGTGTGGGCATAAGATGCCCAACTCAGACGGACACACTCATTGCGTCTACTGTTTGGGCGTGGTCCATATTAAAACTGATTGTGACATTTGTGTTAGTTTTAGCAATTGCACACTAGCAGAACATAAGAATAAGCTTATTTTAAAAGGTTTAATTAAACCACCTTTTTTGAGGCTCTATCTGGGTCGGAAGTCTCACCCCCTCCAAACACCAAAAAACATAAGGAAAAATGGAGTCACTCAGTTCCTACATCTCCGTCAGTTATGGAACTGAGTTGGCTCCATGCTTTTCTGGCACCCTCAGCAAAGACCTCTTCAGCACAAGGCCCTGTGTCTTCCCCCTCGGTGCCGTTTATGATGTTGACTCCTATTTCGGTTCCAGCCTCGGCACTACTGGCTTCCTTGCCATCCTTGGATCTGACATTGGCTCCCATGACTGCACCTGCTTTGGCACCATCCCCGGCCATGGTGCCGATAGCTTCTTCGGCTCTACAAATTATGACCTCGGCTCCTAAAGTCGAATATCTGCCAAGAACCAGATACTCTCCAACATACGACCCTTTTTTTGGGGCATCGGTTTAGCCCTTTTCTTGAAAGACCTGATTCTCCTTCAGCAGCCTCCTTTAGATCCACCAGGAGCTTTTCTGAACTAGACCTAGTGCGGGTTGTGGACCAGCTTCTGGCAGCTAGGGGATTGCCCATTCCAGCTAGACCTTCTGTCCCTCTTAGTTCAAAATCCTTCATAGCATATTCTCCTGTTTATCCTCCTCCGGCATCTACCCAGACCCCGGAGATCTCAGTACCATTGTCCACCCCGGTGCATGCTGTCTCAGTTCCGACTGCGGATTTTTCCCTGTCGGCACCAACCACCCTTACTGCATCGGCTCTCTCGGAGCAGTGCTTGGATGGTGGGCACCTTGGTACCTAGCCCAGCACCTATTTTATTCGCTGGTGCCATCTATGTCCACAGCTCTGATGGCTTCCAGTCCTCTCGGAGCTCCTTACCTGGAAGTGGGCTCCCCAGGGAGGGGTGTGATCCCAGTTCTGAGGTTGTCCTGTTTGGTTCTGGACTCCCATCTCTCCTTGGGCGGGCCTGCTTTCCAGGTGATGGAGAGGGTCCTTGCCTCCATAGGCTCGCAATCAGCATCAATGACATCAGCATCAGAACCCCCCTAGTATGCAGCTGTCCCAACCCCCTACTTCAGGATCTTGGGCACGGGAGCCACAAGACTTCCCTTTGAAGGGAACCCTTTCTCCGGATTCCTTCTCAGAAGATCCCACTGGGGAGCCACCCCGGAAGAAACAGTGCAAGAGGAAGCACCTTGATTCCAAAAACGACAATGGATTCAGTCCCACAATAAAATTTATTGCTTATTTTGTCTAAGCGCCTCGGCCATTACAGACTTCAAAGAGTACAAATTTACCAAAAAACCCACTCCCCTATTTATACATCACCAGCAATCATATAATTAAGTAATCAATCAATTAAACATGCATTTTAAAATTTTAAAGCAAACTTCTCCAATTAATTTCTCTGTTCAAACACCTTGGTGTCAGTGTATCAAATTTCAATATAAATATAGTTTCCTTATACAATAAAATATTTTTAATTAATCTTTCATCCCCTTTCCTGACAAACACTTCTTCCGGAATAGTAGCTTGTAGTAGGTTAGCATCACTATTATGTTTTCCCCAAAATGAGATGCTATAGGACTTTCTAGTCTCCCCTTCTTTATATCTCTAATATGTTCCTGCAACTTGTATCTTTTGCTTCTTCAGATGGGGTAGGTTAGACTACAGACTCAGAGAATGATGTCCGTGATTTTCCCCCATTGCCTGCAGCACAAGAACCTGAATCCCACCAACAGCGTTTTCGCCATAATGAAGAAGGTGCCAAAAGGGGAAACAAGAAGAAGGGAATTGGTCTCAATCCTGCAGCAGGTGAAGGACAATTTAAACAGACTTACAAGCGAGGTAGATGGAACTGATTGTCCTCTTTTGGGCTGTTCCTTTTCTAATATTGTTTCTAATGTTTCAGATGTTTCAAATGTTTCAAACGTTGTAAATTTATCTGGATGTACCTTAACTGATGAACAGGTTTCTGTTCTCCATCTTGGTTTAAAGTTTGTACCCACTGTAGTACCTAGGTTATATTTAATTAAACAGGATGTTTTTAAATTAATTAGGAAATTACATCTTAAATGTTTTTTTAATTCACAAGGGGATAAACAGTTAAGAAATAATGATTTTGAATATAGTTTGGAAACTGATAGTGAAGGTGAGTTTCTTTTCTTGTATATCTGATGATTTTGATGTTAATACATCTCCAAATGCTTATTCTCTGTTGGATACTAGTAGAATTCACTTTCAAAGTAAATTTTACCCCCCCTATGTTAATAGTACTGTTACACATTTTTCAGAAATGCTCAATTTCTCTATACAGGAACTTTTTGAGGAGCATAGCCATACATCTTGGCAATATAATATGACTATAAATTAATGGCTTGCTCTGAGCAACCTTGCAGGTAGAAGTGATTTGATTATTAAGCCTTCAGATAAAGGTAATAAAATAGTGGTGCTTCATTATACACAGTATTATAATATGTGAATACAACATTTAAATGATAATTTGACTTATGAAACATGTGAGATTGCTACATATTTGAATGCTATACAAGATTTTTCTGCATTGATTGAAAAGGGAGTACGTCTGGGTTATTTTTCTAAAAAGGACTTAGATACAAAATTTAATTTTGATAATTGTAACTTGGCTACTTTTTATTGTCTCCCTAAGCTGCATAAAGACAATCTTAACCCCCCCAGGGCGCCCCATTGTTTTTGTGGTAAATTACTTTTTGCACAATATAGGAATTTTGATACATAGTTATTTGTTACCCTATGTTGAAAGACTTGATTCTTATATTAAAGATTCTTTTGATTTTACTGATAAAATTTCAGATGTGTATTGGACTAAGAATATGTTTTGGATCACTATGGATGTAAGTAGTCTATATACCAATATTAGACATATTGATGGAATACGAGCCTTGCAATATTTTTTAGATGATAGCCCGTGTTCTCATTACATTATTGATTTAACTTAATTTTGTTTGCTTCATAATTATTTTAGTTTTGATGAAGTTATTTATCATTAGTTAAGAGGTACAGCCATGGGGTCACCATTTGCCCCCATATATGCACATCTCTTTATGGCTAGGTTTGAGTTGGACTATATATATAGAAATGTATTTGTACAACAACAAGTTTTATTTTATTTTAGATACATTGATGATTTGATTTTTGTTTGTGATGGGGGATTAAATGAGGTACCAAGATTTTTTCAGAATTAAATGAGAATACTTATAATATTAAATTTGATGGTTTACAATGTGGCACAGAGGTTAATTTTTTGGACATTCATCTATCTGGAATGAAGGATGGCTCAATTGCAACTACAGTCCATCGAAAATGTGAGGATGGCAACCAGTACTTATTTGGTACTAGTTGCCATCCGACTCATACTATACAATCTTTACCATATGGAGAGATGATTAGATTGTCTAGGCTCTGCAATAACAAAATGGATTTACAAAAACAAATTAGTCAAGCACTATCTATGTTTTTACAGAGAGGATATAGTGAGAATTTAATCTATGGGTCTATTGATAAACTAATACAGTATAATTTGAATAAACATGATACTAATAGTAGAAAAAGATTTACTAATGTTAGTAATATTAATTCTTTGGTTGAAAAAGATAAAATGTTTTTTGTGACTACTTATAATACTTTGAGTACTAGGATCTGGGAACTAATAAAGCACTATTGGAAATTCTTACATAGAGATGAATTACTACATATAATTGTTTTTGATTTACCCTATGTGGCTTATAAGAGAGGACAGAATTTGGGGGACAAATTGGTTAAAGCATATTATATTGCACCAGTAGCTAGTCCCTCTACCCCATTAGTATCTTTGGGTACTATACCATGTAACAATTGCAATATATGTTCCCTTATTAAACTGAGTTTTCCTAGGATTAATGGAAAAAACATTTAAACCACATAATTATCTTACATGTGATACAGTGGGTGTAATTTATTGCCTGAGATGTCCCTGCAACCTTTTCTATATTGGGGAAACTAAAAGGAAATTTAGAATTAGGTTGCAGGAACATATTAGAGATATAAAGAAGGGGAGACTAGAAAGTCCTATAGCATCTCATTTTGGGGAAAAACATAATAGTGATGCTAACCTACTACAAACTACTATTCTGGAAGAAGTGTTTGTCAGGAAAGGGGATGAAAGATTAATTAAAAATATTTTATTGTATAAGGAAAATATATTTATATTGAAATTTGATACACTGACACCAAGGGGGTTGAACAGAGAAATTAATTGGAGAAGTTTGCTTTAAAATTTAAAAATGCATGTTTAATTGATTGATTACTTAATTATATGATTGCTGGTGGTGTATAAATAGGGGCGTGTGTTTTTTGGTAAATTTGTATTCTTTGAAGGCTGTAATGGCCAAGGCGCTAAGACAAGAAAAGCAATACATTTTATTGTGGGACTGAATCCATTGTCATTTTTGGAATAATCTGATGGTTTTTCTGTTCTGCTGTTTTGCTGTTGGTTGTGATTTTGAAGCACCTTGATTCCCCTGATGAATCTATCACCGAAGACACTGATTGTGATGAGGGAGAAGTGTCCCCACGGTCTCCCCCAGACAACGTCTCATTGAGAGACATTCTCAAAATCCTCAAACAGCTGGGAGACTGGAAGTCCTCTAACCCTTCTTCTGAGGAATCAGTGTTCTTGCAGGCTTTCCGTGCCCAGCCATCTACTTCCTGGGTGACCCCACCTGCAGATGAGCTTGTTAAGCTGATCGTGCAGTGTGCCTAGAAGGCCACGGACAGCGTAGAACCTGTCCCCCGGAGGCCAGACAAAATTCAATCCACACTTGAAGACCAGCCTCTCTGGTTCAAGATGGAACTGGCAGAAGATAGTTCCACTGTCCATCCTCCGAACAGGGAGTCTCGGACCATGGACAGACTAGGGAAGTGGACCTATGCATCAGCGACCTTTGCCATTCAGTCGCTGAACTATCTGGCACACTTCACTCGCCTCCAAAGAGACCTAATATCTGAAATGTCCTCCTCTTTGGTTTGGGTACTGCTTGATGTGGTGCGTGACACTGTTACCTCGCAGCTAGCTATCCTTGAATTCATCTCAAACTCCTCAATGCATTTGATATCTCACACCACCGAGGGGGCAGCTCGAGCTGCTGCATCAGGCATTGTCATGAGAAGTAATGCTTGGATGCGGTTGTGTGATTTTGCAGACCCCTTTAAATCTTCCTTCATCAACGTGCCTGTCGACAAATCTGCACTTTTTGGTCCCAAAGTACAAGACACACTACCACAAAAGTGAGAAAGATGGAAAGACCTTGTCTGCTGTGGGCATACACTTTTTCATCCTCCAGAGGTCCTACTCCAGGAACCAGAATGGAGGAAAAATGTGGTTCAGAAAATCCCAAGGATCTTTTCATGAAACTCATGGTGAGCAATCCCCTGGGGCAGAGGGGGCAACTCATCTGGAAGACTCCCCTTTTGGGGTAGAGAGGGGTCTGCATAACCAGAGAGCTAGAGATTCCTTCTCTGGCAGACCCTACCAGCACTCCTGAGCAGCGGCCTGATTGCTTTCCTCTGGAAGCAGTCAGGGGTTGTTTTTCTTTGCACCTACCAGCCTGGCAATTTATTACTACCAATGTTTGGGTTCAGAGAATAATATCCAGAGGCTACCAGATACCATTCAATTTAACCCCCAGACCTGTAAAATGAATCCCCAATGTGCCACCCAATCAGAGGGAAGTAGCAGCCTTAGAAATAGAAAAGCTTCTAAGAAAAAGAGTCATCCAACCAGTCCCACCAGACTAGAGAGGATCCGGGTTTTATTCGAGGTTTTTTTTAGTGCCAAAAAAGACAGGGGACTGGAGACCAATCCTGGATCTCAGCCTATTGAACAAATTTATCAAACCTCAAAAATTCCAGATGGTCACAGTACAGTCCATCCTCCCCTTCCTAGGGAGGGACAACAGGATGTGCTCTATAGACCTTCAGGACTCGTACTACCACATAAAGATAGATCACCACTCCCGGAGGTTTCTCTGCTTCCGGCTGGGAGCCAATCACTACCAGTTCAGGGCACAGCCATTTGGTCTCTTGACAGCCCCCTGAGTGTTCACCAAATGTATGGCAGTTGTAGTAGCTCATCTTCGACTACAAGAATTCCAGGTGTTTCCATATCTAGACGATTGGCTCCTTACCGCTCTGACCAGGAATATTCTAATCCTCAGCCTCTCTTACACTCAAGGACTTACTCTCCACTTGGGAATTACAATCAACAAGGACGAATCTCAAATGTCCCCAACAAAGATACTGAAATTTATTGGAGCAGTCTTCGACATAACAGCCTGTCAAGCTTCTCTCCCTCCTCACAGGCTTTCAAAAATAAGACACCAAATCCAAGCCCTCCTTCCACAGATCTGTCTACCAGCATGCCTTGAACTGCAACTCTTAGGCTCCATGGTGGCTGCCATTACTCAAGAACCACTGGCGAGGCTGCACATGAGAATCCTACAGTGGCTCCTTTCTGCACAATGTTTGATCTTAACCCACCCACTCGACCACATGATACATCTTACAAATCGTTGCAAGGAAGAAATGCTATGGTGGATGAAGTCACAAACGAATCTTTGTTGTCGTTTGTTCTGTCTTCCCCAGCCCACAGCTATGGTGACCATGGATGCTTCCCTGTTAAAGTGGGGAGGGGGGCATTTCCAGGAAAAGACAGTCCAAGGCACCTCGTCCTCCATGGAGGCCAATTTGCACATAAATGTCCTGGAACTGAGGGCAGTTCTCTTAGCGTTGCAAGTGTTCCATACATCCCTACCTTCTGGGACCATTGCATTTCAGTCAGAAAACATGTTAGTTGTCTGGTATATCAACAAGCAAGGCAGAACCAGGTCTTATCCCCCTGTGTCGGGAAGCCATGAGGATTTGGCACTGGGCAATAGCTTCCAACCAAATTCTTATAGCAATGCACATTCCCAGGAGTTCCAACCTTATTGCGGACAATCTGAGCAGAAACATCCTGATGCCTCACAAGTGGTCCCTCAATCCAGTAATAGCAGATCGGATTTTCTGCCGCTGGGGCAAGCCTTGCTGCGATCTGTTTGCTTCCCCCCTAAACAACAAATGCAGAAGCTACTTTGCCATGATCCCCCCTCAGTGAGTTCCCCCGAGGGATGCTCTAATGCACGATTGGCCCCCAGGTCTACTGTATGCCTTTCCTCTATTTCCTTCTCTTTCTGAAGTTCCTCCAGAAAGCTCAAAGGTTGAGAAGCAAAGTGATCCTCATTGCCCCTTATTGGCCCCGTCAAGTCTGGTCCCTGTTCCTATGGCATCATCTGATTCACAACCCGTGGATCCTGGATCATTCCCTAGGCCTGTTATCTCATCCTCACGGACTGATTCATCCCAATTTCCACAGTCTCAAGCTCACAGCTTGGTTCCTCCACTTCCAACGATTGCCAGACTGCCTGACATTCCATCTCCTGTTTGTGAAATTCTTCTGGCTTCACACAAACCTTCCACCAGGAAAGTTTATTCTAGTAAATGGACTAGGTTCTCTATGAGGGCCAAAGATCAGAACTTAGATCCCTTCTCTATGCCTATTCAAAAGATCCTTCAATACCTGATGACTCTTTTACATGCAGGAGCCTCAGCATCGACAATCACTGTACATTTAGCAACTATCACCAATTTTCATAATGGATTTGATAATTCTTTGATTATGTCACACTGCCTGTGCAAGACCTTTTTGAAAGGAGTATTACACATAAAACCTCCGGTCAAGCCCCCCATAGAACCCTGGGACTTGACTTTGGTGTTTCAATCTCTCACAGGCCCTCCTTTTGAGCCTTTTGATTCATGTGATATAAAGTTTTTGTCATGGAAAACCCTACTTCTAGTAGCACTTACCTCAGCGAGAAGAGTATCTGAGCTGCAGGCCTTGAGTGTCAAGAGACCTTACTTGACCTTTCATATGGATAGGGTGTCCCTTCATACTGACCCTTCTCTCTTGCCCAAGGTCATTTCTGGCTTTTCCATTAACCAATCTATTGACCTGCCAGTTTTCTTCCCTCAACATTCTAACAGAGAGGAGTACCTTTTGCACACCCTTGATGTGCATCGGCAGCTTCGTTGTTATTTGGACAGGACTAAATCTTTCAGGAAAACAGATCAATTGTTAGTAGCGTTTGCAGGACCCTGATTGGTTAAACCTGTCTCCAAAGTGACTTTATCCTCCTGGCTTAGAAACGTCATTATCTTTATCTACCAACAGAATAAGCTATCCTTACCTTCCAGAGTAAAGGCTCACTCTACCAGATCAATGGCTGCTTCTGTAGCATTCCATTCCAGAGCCTCTATATGATATCTGCGTAGCAGCCACTTGGGCAAGACCTCATACCTTTATCTCTCATTACAAATTGGATTTGGCCTCCAGGGGATGAACATCTTTTGTTTCTATGGTACTCAGGAATATCCTTCCTTAGGGCCACCCAGGACTCAAGTAGCTGGGGACTCAGTCCTAACAGTAAGGAATGAATAAAGATTTACAACATCAGATAAAGAAGTTATGTCTTACCATAACGTTCCATCTGTGTTGTAGATCTTTATTCATTCATTACTTCCTGCCCTCCTTCCCCCTGCCTGGACTCCTGGTGGACCTTAGGAACTCCTGATTAGGGTGTTTGCGCAAACAGAGCCTCCTACTTTATTTTCTATTACTACCTCTATTATATAGCGGCAGGCAAACTCGATGTGGAGTAACTATAAGAGGGGCACTTTGGGTAGGTCTTAGCTGAGAGTTTTTGGCTGGTGCAAACTTGGAAACGGCCATGTCGGTTTCGAGGATGGAATCGAAGTCCTAACAGTAATGCATAAATAAAGATCTACAACACAGATGGAGCATTATGGTAAGACATTACTTCTTTTTTCAGTGAGAACGGAATGAAATCTCACTCTCCCACATAAGTACTTTGATTTGTTGCAACTGGGTTTTCCACAACCTGTAGCTGTTCCTCCAGTTTTATCAGCACTGAAGGATGTTTTCTTAACAGCCTGCAATGTGCTTGGCATTCACACTCATGTTCCGAAAAATCTGTTGGCTATACAAAGTACCACAGACACAGAAATATCTTTTTCTAACCCCAAATCAGATTCATAGATTCATAGTAAGTAAGTAGCCTAGCCATACATTTCTATGGTAGTTTTTTGGTTCTTGTGTTTTTGTGTATGGTGGACATGTATGCCTACCCAGAAACATGCAGAACAGGCTATTTTAGGACATTTACTTGTTGCCCCTATCCATGAAGGACATTTGTGCTAAAACCAGAGTGAAGTTATGGTTTGACATCCATTTGTCCAAATTACATTTGAATTGAGCAAGAGAAATGTTCGGCTTTATGTGGAATGGAAGACTGCTCCATAGAAGCAATATTCACAATATTCTCTGTGATACATACCTATCCCTCCAATATGTTCTATTTGTGTTGCAAAAGAGATTGAGATCCCTTGAGTGGGTGTTCATACTATCCTTCAACTTGCAAATATGTAATAGATCAGAAAGGATAGGAACAGTAACCTCCTCAAAGACATTGGCCAGGTTAAGCAGGCAAGATCTGCCCATCACAGATCCAAACTGGCTTGGGTTAAGAGTTACCTAAGCTCGTATTTATTAATTCAATAATGATCCTTTCCATAGTCTTACAGATGAAGCTGGTTAGGCTTACGGGGTCTACAATTACCTGTGTTTGTTGACACCCCACTTTCGTGCAAATTGATGACTGTTGCTGCCCTCCATTCACCTGGAATGAAGCCTGTTTGGAGGTTGATATTGAATAACCTCTGTAAGGAATCTGACAAGTCCTGTTGCAGGCTGTCCAGTAGGCAGCCTTGTATATTATCTAATCCCATAGAAGTAGTGTTCTTGTTCTTGGTTTTGGATAGTGCTTTGAGGACTTATTGTTGGGAGATTTGAAAGGAGTGAAGATACAGGTATATGATCTAAGATGGATAAAGTATGAGCACAACGTGTACACCAGTTGATTGACTATGTTCCCTGGGTCCCGGTATGTGATATCATTTATAATATCTCTGTGCAGTGCTGAAACGTGTTTCTTTTTTTCAACACCAAACTTTATTTCGACACCTTAACTCAAGTTTACAGCATTTGTGCAATTCCTGTTCAACGCCTGACTATTTATTTAACAATAAAAAAAAAACTTATGCAAACAATATCACCAAAAAGAAATCAGACATTCTTTAATAGTAAAAAAAAGAAAAAATGTTATCCAACTATATACAACTAAATCCCCACCCCTCTGCTTTTTATCTCATCCACTTCGTATCCCCCACCCTCTCCGTTTGTCTAGCTAGGCTTCCCATCACCCTTTCCTACCTTTTATCCATCACTCATCTCCTCTATTTATCCCCAAAGTTTACTTTCTCCCATACCAGCTACTTCCTTTTATAATCATTCTCTCTTTTCCTCATTTGTTATCTTCTTCATTATTTCCTCTACTCCCCTTGGGACATCCTAACCCTTCCATCACCTTGTTATCATTTTTCTCCCTACAGTCATGACCAGACCACTACATCCCTCTAGACTTCTGGTACCATCTTTTCACATCCTAGGAAGAACAACTTTGACATGATTCCCCTTATCACAACAATTCTTTTTCTCAACAACAAGCATAAATTCTCCTTTATAGCCATGTAGCAACCTGCAAATCTAAAACACATGCCAAAAAATGTGTCATCATCCCCTTTGGGAAAAACACGGTTCCCATGAATTACCACATCAATGGTAGTCCACTGAACACAGAAGGTGTTATAAGAGATCTAGGAACACAGGTTGGCAGCAACCTCTCTTTTGACCACCACATTGCCACTGTGGTCAGAAAGTCCTTCTATGTGGCACATCTCATTACTAAGGGTTTTGCATCCAGGAAGAAAGCAGTCATTGTCTCCCTCTACACTTCCCTCATTAGGCCAATCATTGAGTACAATGCCCCATTTGGCATGTACCTCACTAAACACCTGCAACAACTGGAGACGCCGCAAAAGTACCTCACAGAGAGGATCCCAGGGCTTAAACATTTGTCCTATATGGACAGACTAAAAAAACTCCAACTATTCTCTGTCTCATATCATCTACTTAGAGGTGATCTCTGCTTGACGTACAAAGCCATGTCTGACCCAGCTCTGTTAGAAATGCTACATCTAAAGAAATCACAATACCTCTGCACCACATGTTTCAGAGACCTCAACCTCATTACCACAATCAACAGAACATGCTAGAGGGACAGGTTCATAACCCAGAGACTGCCCATGTGATGGAACAGACTTCCCATACATGTCAAGCAGAGCACCTCACTGGCCCTCTTCAAGAGAAATCTTGATGAGGGGATGGGAAATAGAAAATTCACCCCAGGGATGACTCCAGTGGCTGTACTTAACAGAGGCACTGGGAACTAAGGTCAGGTGACACAATGCCAGGGTAATCCTATGACTAGGCTTTTAAAGGCCCAAGGCCATTAGCCTAGTACATACCTATGAACCTATGAAATTCTTTTGAAAAGTAATTATATTTATTTTGAAGGAAATATTTATTTGCAATTGGAAGGAGTGGCTATAGGTTTGAATGTATGGGGCATTATTTGTGAACATTATCATAGTCAAATGGGAGAAATGGTTTATTTTTAACAGGCAATTTAATAATTCTATCAGATTTTATATTCGATACCTTGATGACTTGTTTGTAATTTAGAAAGACACTAAGCAATGACTGGAGTGTTTTAGAGAATACATCAGTGCAAGTACCCATTCATGAGGCTTACTATGCAAGCTGATAAGGACAAATTTCTTATCTTGATATTTTGTTAAAGAAAAATTACGAAGATAGAAGTTATATTGGTAAGATTTATAGTAAACCTCCTGTTCTAACACTATTTTGCACTATTCGGGTAGCCACCCATACCATCAAAAGAAAGCAATAGTTAAAAGGACAGTATGTAAGGGTAGCTAGAATGGTAACACAGTTTGATGATTTTATTAAAGAGTGTGGTTTTATGAAAAATATGTTTTTGAATAGGGGGTACCCTAAAAAACTAAAAAAAAACATTGTTATCGGAGGTGATAAAAAAGAGAAGGGATGGATGGTATGTGCCTATCCTGGCTAAGGGGCAAGAAACGGAAAGAGAGATCTGTGAATGCCCCTGTGTGTACCCCCTCCACACATACAGCTGCATTTATTACTAGTTTTAGTATGGACAGTGTAGTTGTCCGGTGGGTTGTTAGCAAGAATCGGAATTTTATTACGGAAGATGGTGAAACAGTATCCAAATTGGAGGAACAACCTATTGTGGTATATATAAGAAACAACAACTTGAAGGGTATATTAAAGCGAAAGATGATGAATAAGGTGTGGTGTGAAGAAATGTGGACATTGTCCTCAATGTAAGTGGATTAGTGTGGGGAACAGCTGTTCTGTTTTGGACAAAATATTTTATTTTAATGGTGTGTTTAATTGCAGAACAAGTGGGTAGTGTACTGCCCCTTATGTCAGGGGTGTAGCTTATTTTATATAGGCAAAATTGAATGGGCTTTAAGGTCTTGAATATATGAACACGTATATCATATTAAAAAGAATAAAAATACAAGTGCCCTGGCAATGCATATTTTAGTTTACCCTGAACACTCATTCAAATTTGTCATTTTAGAAAAAGTGGACACTGGGAAATGGAGGGGGGGGGCTTGGCAAGTACGGCTGGAAATAAGGGAATTGAACTGGCAACTGTTTTATAATGCTTTTAAAACCCCAGGACTTAATGATAACTGTAATATAGCTTGTTTATTGAGAATGAAAGCCCTTGAAGGATGATTGTAGTGTAGTGGTTATTACATCTGTCTTATATGCAGAAGGTTCTGTGTTCAGTTCCCAGTGGAGGAAATATGGGTTTTTTGTGTTTTTGATGTTTATTTATTTTTAAAGTTTTATTGTGCATCCTTGGATAATTCTTGCAACACCTTGTTTAACATATTATGATGGGGTAGGAAATGAATGAATTTATAAATATAACAACAACACCAATGCGGAACAGCAGACAAGCGGAGGCAAGAACAGACGTGTAAGCAAATATAATATAAATCCAAATAACCAACCACATACACGCTGTCCTGCTGGCTATAAAACGCTGGGTAACTGGCTGTACAGCGTTAAATAATGCTAGATGACTTTAAACACAGTTCAAACTCCACGAATAAAGCAACGATCCTTCAATAAACCAAAGCTGTTTAATAAACAAGAACACAGTGAGCGCTTTCGCCAATAGGCTTCTTCAGACTGACAACAATTCACTTTTGTGCAAGCATTTAAAAACCTTTACATGAGATTTCATTGGTTATTCATTATGAATATTAATGAGCATCATTAAATAAAGTGCACAATGCAATAAAATCGTCAGCAAGAAACGTTCCTTAAAACTGAAGTGTCAATGAATAATGCTTGTGACTCATATGTATATAAATCTAAGAGCACCATAAATTGAAATACATATTGCATTAATCAAGTCTACAATGGACATTCCTTATATCTAAGCCAAATGCATGTAGCGGCTACCATCCTGAGCTATGAACATAGATGCATCTATCTAACAAAAACGCACAATATAAACGCACAATATAATATGAAAATGCAAAAAAGTCAAATATTAAAAATATGTTAAAAAACGTACTGTAAATCCTATCATGTAAAGAAAAGCATAAAATAATAATGTGTATAATAGGAAAAAATAAAAAGCATTCCTCTAAAAAATATATAGCATTCCTCTAAAAATATATACATATATACACACAGAGAACATGTCTATTTATAAGCTGTATATATATATGAAATGCATGGCAAAATTACAATATGAACATGCCATCTATCAACATATAACATCACATAGGATGGGGAAGAAAACTTATATCAATATAATATGGTGTATATATACCACATCTACCTCGTCAAAAAGACTGAATGCACACAAATGCATAGTAGAGTATTGTCCGTGTGGTCTCATACTATAACGAAAATAGTATGTAAAAAGCAAAAATCAACCATTTCTCATAAAGCAGTGGATGAATATTTATAACTATAAAGGACATATAGTGTCCTAACTAAAAAATAATTAATAATAATGACAGGTTTCAGTCGCTACTATAAAAAACTTCAATCAGTGTCATAAAAACTAATCAAAGTACACCCAAGGCAAATAAGAGCACTTGTCATTCAGCACAAATCCTAAGACAATTAAACTATCTCATACAGCAAATAAATTTATTCTTATAAAAAAGAATGGTTTTTTAGTTCAGTGGGGTTTAAAAATCTTCCTGTTCTTCAAGAAAGGTTTGATCTGTGTTTTGTCATTTAATCCTGGGGGATTATCAGATCTAAGTCTGATAATCCATCTCATTTCACATTCAAGGGTCCTATCTATAATACCTCCCCCTCTAATTCCCTGCTTTAAAAACTGTAAGACAAAGAAAGAAAACGTATGATTAACACCAAATTCCTTATGATGTCTAGATAATGCATTAGTATCAGAGCCTATTCTAATTTGGTAGTTATGTTCCCTGATACGCTCTTTTAACATGCGGTTGGTTTTCCCAACATAGTAGGATGAACATGCTTTGCACATTGCCAAATAGACAACGTGCTTAGTTTCACAGTTGGTATGGGTGTTAAAATAATATTTCCGCATGGTATTTGGATGTGTAAACTCTGTATCTGTATTAATATGACAACATTGTTTACACTTGCCACAAGAGATCGTATTTGTGTTATCATTCATATTCATCACTTCTAAATGTGGATATTTCGGTTTACAGAGAATTCTCTTTAAGTTAGGAAAATTCCTATATACTAGTCTAGGTTTTGGACCCACTACCTTAGCTACTTCACTGTCTGAAAGAAGTATATCCCAATGTCTGTGCAGCATATTCACTAGGTCAAGACTATTCCTGCTGTAATAAATTGTTGCTTTAACAAAATCTTCAGGTGCACTCACAGCTTCCACCTCTACCTGTTGTTCCATAAAATAGGGTCTAGCTCTACCCGGTCTCATAGTTTCCACTTCTGCAATAATATTGCAGATCTTGTCTTTATCATACCCTCTTTCTAAAAACTTATTCATTAATTCTGAAGTCTCAAGTTTAAATTTCTCATCATTAGGGTTAAGACGTGAGGCCCTCATAAATTGACCCCTAAGCACATTATTAAACACATAACTGGGGTGTATGCTTTGTTTGTGTAAAAGACTATTCTTATGACAGGCCTTCCTATGAATTGAGGTATTTAATAATCCATTCTCCATCCTAGTTATCTCCACATCGAGAAAAGAAATATTAATCCTTGAGAAATTGAGTGTGAATTTAAGGAAACGAGTGGATGTATCAAGGAAGTAGACAAACCTCACTAGGGTCTCCTCACTTCCAAACCAAATGAAAAAGAGATCGTCCACAAATCTCGATACATCCTGACATATTTCTGGAATAGATCATTAGTGCATAGAAACTTGTCTTCCCAGGTGGCCATGACCAAGTTGGGGTAGCTATTGGCACAAGATGTGCCCCTAGCTCGCCATCTCTTTACAAGTATATATCAGTGTCAAACATGAAAATGTTGTTAGTAAGAATCATTTCCAAGAATAATCCAACAAGGTCGACCTTAGTGTTAAGTAAACTGGGAATGAGTAACTAAATATTCAGAAATATATGACATGCCTATTTCATTGGGAATGACTGTGAAAAGGCTTACAACATCAAGTGTTACCATAACAAAGGGTTGGTCATCTCTTAGATTCCTAGTAAAAGAATATAAATCTAACAGAAACTGTTTACTATCTTTAAGTATTCTTGTGTTGGCATCAACCAAAGGTCTCAAAGATTGTCCGTGTAGACTGAGAGGGGTTCTGTAGCCCATCCTTGGCCCGCTACAATTGGTCGCATGGGTGGGTCTGTGAGGGATTTATGTACTTTCGGAAGTCCCTGGACTATAGGTATAATGGGATCTTTAACCTTAAAAAAGTCGTATAACTCCTTAGTGATGTCAGATGACATCAAAAGATCATCTAATGTATAATAAATACTAAAAACTTTATCAGCCACTATATGTGTGTCTATCTTCTGATATGACTTCTCATCATCTAGGAGATTCCTCATCCTACAATTATAGTCCAAAAAGTCCATGAGGACAATTGGGCCACCTTTATCAGCTGGTCTGATAACTAATGACCTATCATTCTTGAGATCATTCAAAGCTCTTCTTTGTCGATAATTAAGGTTAAAGTTATGATGTCTATCCTTGTTATGGTGGTAATAATCATACACCTCATTGTCTAAAACATTACTGAACACCTCTAAGGTAGGATTTAGCTGTGGGACATATGTGCTATTTGCTCTAAAAGCTCTAGGTCCCACCTCCTGTCTATCCTTACCAAAATCTAAACTGAGCTGTACCTTCCGAGTGAACAGCTTGGTGTCGATAATTGTATCAACTAAATCTGTTCGTCTGGTAGGGATAAAATTCAAACCCTTATTTAATACCTGTTTCTCATAGTCAGTCAGGGTTCTACTAGATAAATTCACTACTAACCCATCTGTTTCTCCCACATTTTCTTTAGGGTGGGTCCTTGTTGTTCCTCCATGGAGCCCTTTCTCTTTTGTCGGCCCCTGCTTCCCGACCTCCTCTTGCCCAAAAAATTGTCCTGTGCAATTGGGAAAGGGGTGTGAGTTTTACTAATAATGGTGCTGTTAACACTGTAATCTTTGAGTCTAACTACCTGGACATTAGTTGTATCTATGGCACTGATAGGATTAACCTGTGTGTCTCCCATTGTCTGTGAATTCCTAATATCAATGCCAACTCTATCCAATGAACCTGTTCCTGTTCCTGACTGAGGAATATTAGTTCGTACATGATTAGAAGCATCATTACCTACATCCATTCCTAACATGTTATGAAGCACATTAGAGTTGGTCATCATAGCTGGAGATGTATGTTCAGCGTTATTTTTTAACATCTCAGCTGTATTGGATGTCCTAACTGTGTTGGTTTTAGCAACAATTGACCTATCAGGCCTATGTTCAAATTTATTACTGTTCCCATATCCTCGTTGTTGAAAGCGAGAATTATTAGAACTCAAAACATCACTGTAGCTATCTCGTGGCCACATAAACACATGGTTACTTTTAAAATCACGAGTATCCCTCATGATTTTGTGCTTCTTTTGATCACATAAGCGTGTGATCAAAAGAAGCACAAAATCACGAGGGATACTCGTGATTTTAAAAGTAACCATGTGTTTATGTGGCCACGAGATAGCTACAGTGATGTTTTGAGTTCTAATAATTCTCGCTTTCAACAACGAGGATATGGGAACAGTAATAAATTTGAACATAGGCCTGATAGGTCAATTGTTGCTAAAACCAACACAGTTAGGACATCCAATACAGCTGAGATGTTAAAAAATAACGCTGAACATACATCTCCAGCTATGATGACCAACTCTAATGTGCTTCATAACATGTTAGGAATGGATGTAGGTAATGATGCTTCTAATCATGTACGAACTAATATTCCTCAGTCAGGAACAGGAACAGGTTCATTGGATAGAGTTGGCACTGATATTAGGAATTCACAGACAATGGGAGACACACAGGTTAATCCTATCAGTGCCATAGATACAACTAATGTCCAGGTAGTTAGACCCAAAGATTACAGTGTTAACAGCACCATTATTAGTAAAACTCACCCCTTCCCAATTGCACAGGACAATTTTTGGGCAAGAGGAGGTCGAAGCCGAAAAAGAAAGGGCTCCATGGAGGAACAACAAGGACCCACCCTAAAGAAAATGTGGGAGAAACAGATGGGTTAGTAGTGAATTTATCTAGTAGAACCCTGACTGACTATGAGAAACAGGTATTAAATAAGGGTTTGAATTTTATCCCTACCAGACTAACAGATTTAGTTGATACAATTATCGACACCAAGCTGTTCACTCGGAAGGTACAGCTCAGTTTAGATTTTGGTAAGGATAGACAGGAGGTGGGACCTAGAGCTTTAGAGAAAATAGCACATATGTCCCACAGCTAAATCCTACCTTAGAGGTGTTCAGTAATGTTTTAGACAATGAGGTGTATGATTATTACCACCATAACAAGGATAGACATCATAACTTTAACCTTAATTATCGACAAAGAAGAGCTTTGAATGATCTCAAGAATGATAGGTCATTAGTTATCAGACCAGCTGATAAAGGTGGCCCAATTGTCCTCATGGACTTTTGGACTATAATTGTAGGATGAGGAATCTCCTAGATGATGAGAAGTCATATCGAAGATAGACACACATATAGTGGCTGATAAAGTTTTAGTATTTATTATACATTAGATGATCTTTGATGTCATCTGACATCACTAAGGAGTTATACGACTTTTTAAGGTTAAAGATCCCATTATACCTATAGTCCAGGGACTCAAAGTACATAAATCCTCACAGACCCACCCATGCGACCAATTGTAGCGGTCAAGGATGGGCTACAGAACCCTCTCAGTCTACACGGACAATCTTTGAGACCTGTTGATGCCAACACAAGAATACTTAAAGATAGTAAACAGTTTCTGTTAGATTTATATTCTTTACTAGGAATCTAAGAGATGACCAACCCTTTGTTATGGTAACACTTGATGTTGTAAGCCTTTCACAGTCATTCCCAATGAAATAGGCATGTCATATATTTCTGAATATTTAGTTACTCATTCCCAGTTTACGAACACTAAGGTCGACCTTGTTGGATTATTCTTGGAAATGATTCTTACTAACAACATTTTCATGTTTGACACTGATATATACTTACAAAGAGATGGCGTAGCTATGGGCACATCTTGTGCCAATAGCTACACCAACTTGGTCATGGCCACCTGGGAAGACAAGTTTCTATGCACTAATGATCTATTCCAGAAATATGTCAGGATGTATCGTAGATTTGTGGACGATCTCTTTTTCATTTGGTTTGGAAGTGAGGAGACCCTAGTGAGGTTTGTCCACTTCCTTGATACATCCTCGCTTCCTTAAATTCACACTCAATTTCAAGGATTAATTTCTTTTCTCGATGTGGAGATAACTAGGATGGAGAATGGATTATTAAATACCTCAATTCATAGGAAGGCCTGTCATAAGAATAGTCTTTTACACAAACAAAGCATGCACCCCAGTTATGTGTTTAATAATGTGCTTAGGGGTCAATTTATGAGGGCCTCGCCTTAACCCTAATGATGAGAAATTTAAACTTGAGACTTCAGAATTAATGAATAAGTTTTTAGAAAGAGGGTATGATAAAGACAAGATCTGCAATATTATTGCAGAAGTGGAAACTATGAGACCGGGTAGAGCTAGACCCTATTTTATGGAACAACAGGTAGAGGTGGAAGCTGTGAGTGCACCTGAAGATTTTGTTAAAGCAACAATTTATTACAGCAGGAATAGTCTTCACCTAGTGAATATGCTGCACAGACATTGGGATATACTTCTTTCAGACAGTGAAGTAGCTAAGGTAGTGGGTCCAAAACCTAGACTAGTATATAGGAATTTTCCTAACTTAAAGAGAATTCTCTGTAAACCGAAATATCCACATTTAGAAGTGATGAATATGAATGATAACACAAATACGATCTCTTGTGGCAAGTGTAAACAATGTTGTCATATTAATACAGATACAGAGTTTACACATCCAAATACCATGCGGAAATATTATTTTAACACCCATACCAACTGTGAAACTAAGCATGTTGTCTATTTGGCAATGTGCAAAGCATGTTCATCCTACTATGTTGGGAAAACCAACCGCATGTTAAAAGAGCGTATCGGAACATAACTACCAAATTAGAATAGGCTCTGATACTAATGCATTATCTAGACATCATAAGGAATTTGGTGTTAATCATACGTTTTCTTTCTTTGTCTTACAGTTTTTAAAGCAGGAATTAGAGGGGGAGGTATTATAGATAGGACCCTTGAATGTGAAATGAGATGGATTATCAGACTTAGATCTGATAATCCCCCAGGATTAAATGACAAAACACAGATCAAACCTTTCTTGAAGAACAGGAAGATTTTTAAACCCCACTGAACTAAAAAACCATTCTTTTTTATAAGAATAAATTTATTTGCTGTATGAGATAGTTTAATTGTCTTAGGATTTGTGCTGAATGACAAGTGCTCTTATTTGCCTTGGGTGTACTTTGATTAGTTTTTATGACACTGATTGAAGTTTTTTATAGTAGCGACTGAAACCTGTCATTATTATTAATTATTTTTTAGTTAGGACACTATATGTCCTTTATAGTTATAAATATTCATCCACTGCTTTATGAGAAATGGTTGATTTTTGCTTTTTACATACTATTTTCGTTATAGTATGAGACCACACGGACAATACTCTACTATGCATTTGTGTGCATTCAGTCTTTTTGACGAGGTAGATGTGGTATATATACACCATATTATATTGATATAAGTTTTCTTCCCCATCCTATGTGATGTTATATGTTGATACATGGCATGTTCATATTGTAATTTTGCCATGCATTTCATATATATATACAGCTTATAAATAGACATGTTCTCTGTGTGTATATATGTATATATTTTTTAGAGGAATGCTATATATTTTTTAGAGGAATGCTTTTTATTTTTTCCTACTATACACATTATTATTTTATGCTTTTCTTTACATGATAGGATTTACAGTACGTTTTTTAACATATTTTTAATATTTGACTTTTTTGCATTTTCATATTATATTGTGCGTTTATATTGTACGTTTTTGTTAGATAGATGCATCTATGTTCATAGCTCAGGATGGTAGCCGTTTACATGCATTTGGCTTAGATATAAGGAATGTCCATTGTAGACTTGATTAATGCAATATGTATTTCAATTTATGGTGCTCTTAGATTTATATACATATGAGTCACAAGCATTATTCATTGACACTTCAGTTTTAAGGAACGTTTCTTGCTGACGATTTTATTGCATTGTGCACTTTATTTAATGATGCTCATTAATATTCATAATGAATAACCAATGAAATCTCATGTAAAGGTTTTTAAATGCTTGCACAAAAGTGAATTGTTGTCAGTCTGAAGAAGCCTATTGGCGAAAGCGCTCACTGTGTTCTTGTTTATTAAACAGCTTTGGTTTATTGAAGGATCGTTGCTTTATTCGTGGAGTTTGAACTGTGTTTAAAGTCATCTAGCATTATTTAACGCTGTACAGCCAGTTACCCAGCGTTTTATAGCCAGCAGGACAGCGTGTATGTGGTTGGTTATTTGAATTTATAAATATGCTTGTTTCTAATTTTCATCTACGTTTTATTTGTAGTAATATAGTTTTTATAGGCATCTGTTTCATTTTTAAATATTTTACTTATAAATAATTTATTATTGCATACTTAATTGTTTTTTACATAATTAAAAGTTAATTTTATGTTTGTTAGATTTTAGAAGCTAAAGTTATGATATGTAATGTTCTTGAACACTGTCTCTTTAAATCTGGAGAAGAGGAAACATTTTGGCTTCAACAGAGGTTATTTAAGGGCTAAGTAGGATGTAGTTTGTTTAGATTTATCTGATGAAGTTCTGGAAGGTACCAGGACAAAAGCGCTAGTATCTCACTTTATTTAATGATACTTTTTTATTGTTTTTAAGTGTGAGTTTGTTAATAAATTTTCTAAAGGAACTTTTATCCATGCTGGACTTGCTGCTGCTTTTTCTGCTAGTCGTTCACCATTTTGTTGGAATACTGGTTTGTATTTTAGGTCCCTGGCTGGTTTTGATGGTTTCAAGTCTTTTCGGGATATAAAATTAATGAATATAAAACAAAAGCTATACCCATGTTTTTGGGCGCATGATAAGATAAAGTATTTAGGAATATGGATTAAAAAAGCTTCTGTTATGGTAGCTAAGGATATATGGGAAGAGACTAAAAAAAATAATTCAAAAACTATGAAACTGAAAACTATTTTATGGATATGGATTGTAAGATACAAGCAGTGAAATATTTTTTAGTCCTCTTAGTCTTGCATATTGGTCAGGCATACTTTTATCAATTCGAGAAGTTGTGGACAATAATTAGTAAATAATTGAAGGAATTTATCTAGGAGGGAAAGAGGGCAAGAGTTAAGTGGAATATATTCAGCCTTCCAATAGAACAAGGTAGTTTAAGTTTACCTGATTTGAAGGGATATTTTTGAACTACGCAGTTAAGGCTCATATACATAACACAAGCAGAAGGTTATAATTCAAAATGGAAAGGGATGATGATGATGATGATGATGAAGCATGGGAGAAGTTCAAAAACTAGAGAGAGAGAGTGGGATTTTGGATGCAGATCCATAAGGAGAATAATAACAACCATACAGAATATTATATTCATAAAGCAGCAGAATGTATTCTGAGAACTAAGCCAATATGACAATGGAGAAAGGAGATGTTGCCAATAGGAATTACAGTAGGTAGGGTACAGAAAATAGGCAAGAGGGGGCTGGAATTTAGTGGAGAAACCTGTGAAATGAACCAAGATATTGGGAGTAAATAACTCAAGCAGGAAGTGTAATAAGAGTGGGATGAGGCCAAGAAGACATTTGGATTGCAGGCTAGAGACTGCTTTCCCTACTAGGTTTGATCAGCGTACAGGCAAAGTGAAGAGATAGGGGAATTTTAAGTGAAAGTCTTGCATTGGTAGAGTTTTTAGTTGAATCCAGAACAGAAGCAGCTGTTACAAATTGAAAATGACAAGGGCATATATAATACTACATGATAACTATAAGAATCAATCAGAGGAGGTTAGAAAAGACTGGGAAGAGAAACTGGAAAAGCAATTTACAAGAAAATAATGGGAGGACATTTGTATGGCTCCCAAGTATGTGACCAAGTCCAGAAGGTTTAGGATCTTTGCTTGGAAGAGTATGCATTTTCATACCCCAAGCAGACATCAAATACATTTTCCTCAGGTAGATGGCAAATATTGGAGGTGTGATGGAGAAGAAAAAGTTAACTGGGAGCATGTGCTTTGGGAGTGTAATGAGTTGGCAGATTAAAAAAATTGTGAACATAGAAACACGCTGGTTATACACGGCAGTACAATTGCATAAAAATTTTAATCTTCGATAGCAGAGAAGTAAGGGCTTTCACAACCAATAACAGTTGCTTCATCGGACTACATATAAAATCAAACATACTCATTTTATATTTGTGATGCAATACAAACTGTCCAATCACTGAGATACTAATTAGCACTTGAAAAAATTTAAAAGGGTAACTACACATTTGTGAAAATGCTTGTAAAAAATATATCTATATACATATATACATCTAAGAAATATATATACACACACATATATATGAGCAACCTACAAGTCAGAAATTAATAGGCACATGCATTATACTTATAAAGAATAACAAAAAATATATAAAATTTGTATTTAAAATATTATAGATTCAATGTTTCAAACTCCTTGATTTGAGGGCAGGTTTAAGCGACATCCTGCTATTCAAACCAGGAGGTCTGTCAGCATTAACCAGCAGTATCCACCTCTGCTCAGCCTTAACGGTTTTATTTCTAGCATCACCTCCCCTCATACTCATCTTAATCTCTAAAACTAGAAACTTAAACGTATGACTGACACCTTCCTTTTTAACATGCATGGCTAAGGCATTACTCTCTTTACAATGTCTTATATCTCTGAGGTGTTCTAGGACCCTTTCCTTAAATAAACAATTAGTTTTACCTATATAAAAAGAGTAACATTCTGTGCAATAACAAAAATAAACAACATTCTTCATTGTGTAATCAGCATAGAAGTTACAACTAATGTGAAAACCTAACGTGGGGTGTACAAAGACTGCGCCTCTGTGAATACAGGTACAGGCTGTGCACCTCCTGCAGCTATATGTCCCTAGTCTATCAGATGCAGTAGTTCTCTGGGTGTCATTAGTCTTATAACATAGGTGTCTTTTCAAGGATTTATTATTTCAAAAGGAAAATTGAGGTGTATTACCTATCAATCCGTCTAATTCACTTATGGTGGATAAAATATCCCAATTATTCTTGATAACGTCACAAACCACTTCAGTATTACTGGAGAAAGTAAGAGACATTCTAACTATGTCATCTCTCATATGTGGCTCAAGGGAAACTAGTGTTCCGCTATTATCTGATCGAGGCTCAATGTCTCTCTTGGTGTAATAAGGTGGACACCTATCTTGCCTATGTTTCCATGCTTCTCTGATCTCAAATTCGATGTCATGCTCTTTATAGCCTCTATCTATAAATTATTGTTTCAACGTGCCCAAGGCAGCTCTCAATTGTTCATCGTGGTTATATAAATGCATAATGCGGTAAATCTACCCTTTTAATACATTCCGTTTAGTGTGTTTTGGATGCATGCTCTTGTTGTGTAGGAGATTGTTCTTCCTTATTGGTTTCCTGTATAACGTTGTTTAAACTGAACAGATGTCATCTCTAGCCACTTTTACATTTAGGAACTCAATATTAGTCAGGGAATAGTTATGTGTAAACCTAAGAAAGGTATTCAAAGTATTTATATATCTCAAGAACCCATGCAAACGTTCCTCAGTGTCATTCCATAACAAAAAAATGTCATCTACAAAACGTTTATACCAAACTATCGAGGTACAGAAAACATTGTTAGAGAGAATATACTCTGTCTCCCATTGAACTAGCGATAGATTGGCGTAACTATTGGCACAGGCTGTGCCCATTGCCACGCCAATCTTCTGTAAGTAATGCTTCTGATGGAAAATAAACACATTATTCTCAAGTATAATCTCAAGTAGGGCGCACAACAATCTAACTCTGTCATAGCTCATGCCCTTACTTAACAGTAAATCTGTAATGTTCTCAATGCCCCAAGAATTAGGGATCCTGGTGAAAAGTGATTCTACATCTAAAGTTACAAAATAACATTTAGTATCAATAGATTCAAGTTGATCATTCAGTTCTATCAAAAAACTCTTAGTGTCCATTAACACAGTCTCACATTGTTCAAGAATCGGGTGTAAATACTTTTCTACAAAAATGGACAGTGGCTCAGTGGCCCAACCTCTACTTGAGACTATTGGACGCATGGGAGGATTTGTTTCACTTTTATGGATTTTGGGCAGTCCATACACAATAGGTATCACTGAGTGTTCCACCTTAAAATATTCAAAAATAGGTTCACTAATCATGTGGCTAGTCAGAAGATCAAAAATCATAAATTCTATTCTATCTATAATGCCCTTAACTACATTAGCTGATAGAGCAGCATAAGTGCCAGCATTACTCAATAGAAGCACCATACTGTTGTAATACATATCACTATCTAAAAGAACAATACCACCTCCTTTGTCGGCAGGTCGTTTTTCTAGTGAAGACAAATTCTTCAGTTCCTGTAGGGCTACATAATCATCTGGTGTCATGTTGAAAAAGGTAGATCTTACTTCATGTTTAAATTTCTCCCTTAGTTGTCTTTTGCATACTTCCACGAATGTGTCTATACCTGAGTGCACAAGTGGAATGAAAGTGCTAGGTTTTTTAAAAACATCTTGCTCACTCATATTACCCTTGACATAGTCTTTAACGTAAGATTTCTGCCGAACATTCTAAGGTCTTGTAGAATATCAGTTAAATCAGCTTTCTGTGCTGGTATAAAACTGAGCCCTTTGTTCAAAAGCTGAAGTTGCCCATCAGCTAACACGTGTGGAAATATTAAAGACTAGGCTTGTCTCACCTTTTTGCCTGTACTGGCAGGTTCTTCTATGCTGGATTGACAACGTACCCTCCCCATTTTCACCCGACTTCTTGATCTCCCTCTTATGGGAAGCAGATTGTTCAATAAAAAACATTCTTGTGAAAAGTTTGATACTGTCGCAGAATTAGTATTCGTACTCGTAGCAGATGGACCTTGTGCAAACTCAATATGCCTAACTACCTGATTAGTAGTTGTATTTCTGTCAGATATAACCTCTCGCTCATGTGAGGTAGTGTCTGTATTCACTGTTATTAACCTCCATCTGAATTTCCATACCCGTGGGTAAGTTTAAAGTTCTGTTGTCAGCATTGCTCTCCAATAAAGACGAAGTCGAGTGAGGAGGGACTGAATCACCTGTCACAGCTCCTCTCACATCACCATAGCGTCTATTTGTTGTTTCACGTTGCATAGAGACTTGTTGCTGTCTGTCCCTAGCCCAAGAAAAGGCATTCCCATTTCGGAAATCAAATAGATCTCCCTGCAATGTATGTGTCTTAGTTGCAGATAGTCTCTTCTCATAACCATTAATAGCTTCATAGAGAGATTCCATTCTATCTCCTGCGACCTCTGTTGGGTGTGTGTCATAGATCTCATTTTGTAGCATGTTAATCTCATTCTGCAACTCATTCTCAGATGGTCGAAAAAACTCAATAAGTAGTTGCATATACTTTGCACTACATTCTAAATTGAGTAATTGCCAGCGTCATAAAAGCTCTGGGTACATCCGGCCATAACTAGGCATTGTCAATACACGTAGCCCTCTTGGGGCTATATTGTGTTGCAAGGAAGCTTCCAAGTGAAAACGCTGCCATTGCAGCCATTTGAATTTATAAAGTTTGTTTTCCAGCTCACGATATTTACAAAGAAATTCATCATGAAGACCAATGTCATTCTGCACTATACCTTCAGAGATTTTAATCTCTGCAGAAAGCAAGGGGTTTGTGTTGGTATTTAAAAGTTGGTTAAACCGATCGAACATCAGTCTATTACTTGACGGAACAGACTCCAATACCGGCTGACTCTTCAGTCCTAGCTGGGGCATGTCAATACTCCCTTCTTCCCTACAGAGTACTTTATCAGAAATATTGGGTGAACAAATGGCCGTAAGAAAGGAAATTATTCTTTTGAGTGGGGATACAGGATCTGAATCACCTAAACAAAGTAAGGCCTTATTAAGTTTAATTCTGCTGGCTGCCAAAAAAGCAATTACTAGAAAATGTCTACACCAACTGCATTTGAGGTGCCGAATATTATAAAAGAGATAAAAGAACTAGAAGATGGATCTTTAGAAAATGGAAAGAGCAAATTACATAGAAGTAAACGGAAATTGTGGGAACAACACATGCATAACAATGTTCAGAAGAAAAAGGAGTGAAGTTTAAGGGAAGGCAGGAATTCAACATTTTTTTGTAATGTTGCACTGATGATAGAAGCAAAGAAAATATATGTGCTGTATGTTGTATTTAAATGGAAAAAAATGTTAAATGGTTTGTTTTCTTTTCTGTTAATGCATGTTTGGCTATGTCTTAAGTGGTAATGTTGATAGTGACAGCGGTGTTAAAAAAGAGCCACTGGGCTGTTGCCACATGCAAGGTTGCATTCATGATCATTAGAATACAGGAAGACATGAAACTCTGAAATATTGACTTGCTGCAGGACGTGGAAAGCTTCCAGTCTGGATCATCAAAGTAGCAATTTCCTTGGATGTCTCTGGTCACTGATGGGAGAAACACTGCTGGATCACAAAGAAGTGGAATTACCCATAGGTCCTGCATCCTTTAAGGTGGCACTATATAATATTTCTCCAGAATGATTGTGGTTGACCAGGAGTAATACTGTCTTACTACAGACAGGTATTGCTGCAACTGTTCTGGAGAGTGTACTATTACTAAATTGTCATTCATAAATGGAAAATATAAATGCACTGGCTCTCTAGGAATGCAAATACTGGAATGAAGCACATTATAAGTACTGGTAGGGTTGTGAAAAAAAATCAAGTGGGAAAGTTAAAGAGAGGAGTGGAACTGCCCTGCTTACCTCCTTCACTCCACTGGAGCTCAGGAAGTTTGCACTTTAACTTTCAGTGAGCGGAGCTTAAGCCTTTTCACAGAATCAAATTATGTCCTCACATTTCAAACAAATGTTCACATCTCTGAAACCATAGGGGTTATGAAAGAAGTATAAATGGCAAACTCTTCAGCACAAACTATTTTTATAGTGGTAGTATTCTTTAGGTTCTAGGTATTAAATAGAAATTTTTAAGTCACAATAAACACAGCCCCCGGATTCTCTATAACTTGCATGGCATGCAAGATCGGTGCAGGAGCTCTAGCAGGCAATATGTCTGCTGTGCGATCCAGGAACAGCCTGCAGGGCGTGCACGAGCACTCCTGCACTAATCCTGCATGGACTAAGCCCCTGTATGTAAATCACCCCATTTGCAGGAGAAATCTATGCAAATGAGGTGATTTTGAATCCAGGAAGCTTGCAACCGGCCGTGCAGGACTAGTGCGATCTGCAGAAATGTACTCGGTTAGTAACCGAGTACATTTCTGCATAATCCAAAACGGACCTGTGACAGCTCCAAATAAGGGCTGCATATCATGTAGTAATCATGCCAATGGCCAAATATAAGGTTATTGGCATTGCAAACAGTGAAAAAAATACAAAAATCAACTTTTATTTTTTTTAGCTGATCTCAGCTGTTTAAGTGTAGGGCAGCAGTGCGCAAAAGGGATCGGGGGGATAACAAAATAAACCTAAATTAAGCATTCTAACTAAAATCAGTATTCTGCCATGCAAGTCAATGGCAGGCAGAAGACAACATGGCCAGTGAGTAGTGGTTGCTAATGGGGGAGGCTCAGTGTGAGACATGTAACTATGCATTAGCAGGCAATCCTATGCAAATGAGGGGAATGATAGTGAATCCCAGTTTTCCCCAGCATGTGAGTCAGGTCCCAACAGTGTAAGAGAAGGAATAGCTTGGTGCAAGCCTAGGAGTTAGGTGGCATCATGGGGGGGGGGGGTGTTAGGCATACTGTAAGCTGGCTGGAGCCCTGTGGCTCGAGTTTGCTCCTAGCTTAGCACAGCTAAGTTAGGGGGTGTGTCTAAACCTGCCTAGCACTCTTTACATTGCCTAAGTATGTGTGAGCGCTGTGCACCAGGTTTTAAAGGCAGAAAAAATATGTTAAACCAGGAAACAGCAGTAGTGTGCACATTTGTGCACTCTGTGCGGCATGCCCCTGGACTTAAACAGGAAGGCAATGGGAAGGGAAAACAGCAGTAGGCAGGTAGTCCATGAGAACTAGCATAGCTGGCAGGTAAAATGTATCAGAATCAGCCAATTACACAGGCAGCAGCCCAACCCAGCCCAGCCCAGCCCAGCCCAGAACACTACTATAAACTATGCAAACACCTTCCTCTCTGTTTTTTCCCACACTCTACACCACCGGTGTAAACAAGTGGGGAACTTTTAACACTCACAACAGCAAAACGATAGGGGCTGCAATAGCTATCATACAACAACTTGTGGAAGAGGCTGAGGGTGGTGAGGATGTGAATGCTGTCGACCAACCCACAGTGAGGAGACGGAGAAGAGTGTACAGACCCAGGGTAACATACCAGGGGCTACATGAGCCGGAGATACTGGAACACTATAGGGTGGACAGGGATCTCCTACAGCAAATTGTTGAGCTGTGCCAGCCATGCCTGACACACAGAACTAACAGAGGGGAATCCATCCCAGTGGATACCAAGGTATGTGTAGGCCTATGAATACTAGATACAGGTACCTTCCAAAGGTCAACTGGGGATATGATGGGGATTTCACAGGCATCATCATCCAGGGTACTCCAGCAGTTACTGGATGCCATGTTAGCACATGTCGATGAGTACTTATATTTCCCCAACACCTGTGAGGATTTGGCCAGCAATATGTAACTATTCCACCAAATAGCAGAGTACCCTGAGGTAGTGGGTGCTATAGACTGCGCACACATATGCATCAAAGCAGCACACAGTTAGTGGGGTAGGGTCTACATCAACTGCAATGGCTTCCCCTCCATCAACTGGCAGGTCCTGTGTGATCCCCAGGGCATAATATTGAATGTGTGTGCTGGCTACCCTGGAAGCTATCACATTTCCCATATCTGGCATCTGATGCAGCTGTACCAGAGATTTGCCAATGGGGACATCCCTGACGGTCACTTAGTGGGGGATGCTGGATACGCACTGGAGCTTTGGCTGATGGCATCCATCAGAAATGCACACACACACCCGAACAAGAACTCCAAAATGAGGCAAATGCCCAGACCAGAATTATAGTAGAGCTTGTGTTCGGGATGCTCAAGTCACGGTTCCGGTGCCTGGACACATCCGGTGGAGCCTTGCAGTACTCACCAGCTACATGTACCCAAACTGTCCTTGTATGTGCCATGTTACACAATATGATCCTGCGGAAACAGCTGCAGCAGGAACAGCATGGGGCAAGGCCACACAGACCCCATGATTGCCAAGGCCTGCACAGACACAGAGTGACTGCATAGCATATAGACTGACACAGGAGGGACCCAGGGAATGACACCTCTCTCTGACTCTCACATACAGTAAAGGGGATGTCAAACATTACACTACCTGTGCTTAACCATGTGTAGGGAGTGTACTATGTGCATCCGACATAGGCAGCCCTGCAGCACCACCCTCAGTACTGGGACATCCATAAGGTAAGTGAGTCACACATGCCAGTCAGGGGGGGGGTTCACATACCCAACAACAGTCACAGCCAGCAGGACAGGTGTAGACAAACACAAACAAAGGCTGTGCTATGGCCTCTGAATGAGGTATACGGGTAACCTCCCCCCAGGCCTACACAGACAGACTACAGCAGGTCAGGAAGTGGGATGTCAGTTCTAAAGGGTAGGAAGTCAGAAACTAATATGTAGGTAAATAAAAGCTAATATCTGTAGTACACTGGTATGCCTCTAATCATCATGACAGGTAAGACTACAGAATGAAATGGAGTACCTGACTTACCAGTATAGTCCTAGCAAATGTGTACAAGTGCCAGGTGTGCCCCCTATCCTATGTAGTAATGTAAGAACAGTCAGGTGTGCCTCCCAATCCTGTGTAGAAATGTAGAAATAGTCAGGTGAGCCCCCCCCATCCTATACAGAAACGTAATAACAGTCAATGCCAAATGCTCGATGGATACCCTGCAGAAATAGCATGCTACCTGTCGGTGTACAACACAAAGGTCAGCACTGCAGTACAAACTACCTGGACTCGATCCACACATTAAATACAGATGGGCATACTGGGCATGCTCACACACACAGAGAAATGAAGGCAATGTCAGTCAACAACATACTGAAAGGTCATACTGGGCATGCTCACACACTTAAACACATGAAGGCCATGTCTGCAAACACCAGTGGACCAGACATAACTGGCAGTCGCAGTTGTTAGTGCAGACACTCGTCAGTATGCACCACTCATGACTTGCACACACAGTGGATAGGAATGCAGACATATATGTAAGGACAACAAACTATAATATGCCAAAGGTAGACATACATAGATGTGTGGAAGAGGGTGACTGTGACAAGGAGCCATCCAGGCCTGTCCCACCCAGCACACATCCAAAGGGCCCCAAACACATGAGGTTCAGATGTCACTCACTGCAGATACTAGCCACCAGTATCTGTCAGTATTACAGACTATGTGGTGCACGTACTAGCTGTGCAACATGACTGTACAAGGAAGTAGTCATCTAACAGCTGTATACACGTACCTGTGAAATATGACCCTGTGTGTGCCCGCCTATGGCGTGTCAACCTCTAGATGAATGGGTTATGACCCATGCACACAATCTGCCCTCCCCATAGCCCTACTATGACAAGCCTGCTGAAGTCATCCACTGTGAAATACACTTTTAAGAAGGTTGTAGCCCAGTAATGTCCGTGGCATGTCCCATAACTGCGCAATGCTGTACTGTGATAAACTAGTTAGGTAGGAGTTCAAATCCCAGACATGGCAACTGTGTGTGTGTGTGTGTGTGTGTGTGTGTGTGTGTGTGTGTGTGTGTGTGTGTGTGTGTGTGTGTGTGTGTGTGTGTCTCTGTTTGTGTGTGTGTGTGTGTGTGTGTGTGTGTGTGTGTGTGTGTGTGTGTGTGTGTGTGTGTGTGTAGAGAGCAATGCTTTTTAGGGTAGTCACACTCCATACAATTGAAATGCTTCAGTTTGATAAGGCTGCTGATGTCATCCACCTAGAAATACACCTCTGGGAAGGTTGGAGCCCAGTAATCTCCATAGCTCATCATATAACTGTGTACTGCTGTAGTATGATAAACTAGTTAGGTAGGAGTTCTAACTCCAGACTTGGCAAGTATGTGTGTGTCTGTGTGTGTATTTGTGTGCGTGTGTCTGTCTGACTCTGTCTGTGTAGAGAGCAATGCTTTTTAGGGTAGTCACACTCCATACAATTTAAATGCCCTATTTTGGCAATCCTGCTGATGTCATCCAATGTGAAATACACCTTTGGGGATGGAGTTCTCCAGTAATCCCAGTGATGCATCCTATAACAGCTCCATGCTGTAGTATGATATAAACCTCTGTTAGGGGTTCTATACCCACACATGTCTATTGTGGATGTTTTGTGTGTGTGTCACTGTCTGTGTAGGAAGCAATGGATTTTAGCCTAGCCACACTCACTACAAATCGAATGTCCTACTTTTGCAATCCTGCGGATGTCATCCAGTGTGATATACACCTTTGGGGAAGGTGTACTCCAGTAATCTCTGTGGCACGTACTATAACTGCGTAGTGCTGTAGTGTAATACACTAGTTAGGTAGAGGTTCTACTCCCAGACATGACAGGTGTGTGTTTGCATGTGTGTGTGTGTGTGTGTGTGTGTGTGTGTGTGTGTGTGTGTGTGTGTGTGTGTATGTGTTTGTAACTCGTATCCTGTGTGGAGGTGGGTGTGAGTGTGTGACACCTGGGCCCAATATGGAGCGGGTTTTGCAAATTTCTTATATGGTGGCCCTAATATATATCACAATGCCCACCATACAGAGATAACAGATGTGAAATAGCCGTGAGGCTGGGGTGCAAATCCATACCCATACATGTGACATCAAGGCCAGGCAATCACAGTTAGCGACCCCAGTATTACCCAGAGCACACTCTCAACCCATGTCTCATACACACACACACACACACACACACACACACACACACACACACACAGACTTGCCTAGGCAACAGCAAATATGTGGGTAGTATACTGCATATTGGCCACTGATAGTAACTATGGAGTGGTTGCAGTGGGCTACAGAGGGCATGGCACCCTGTCCATTTGTCCAATAAGCACGTACATGCAGACAGTGCACCTTCCCCATGTTCCTCACTGGACACCTGCAACACCTGTGGTGCCATCATATGTGACCCACAAAGGACATACAATGCCTGAAAACATGCCCTGTATGGACAGATGCCACTGACACCAGGGAATGCCATTAGCATGCTATCAATGTAGGTGCAGGGTAAACCTGCTGTCCATTACCAGTTCCCACCGCAGGTGGCCAAGACTGGCACATATGCTGATAATCTGTATACACAACATGGGCCAGACACCCCAGGTACAGCTCCACGTGTCACTGTACATGCATGTGGGAGGTATGCACATCCCACACACCATCTATGTCATGGACTAAGGAACACATACATGGCAAGCGATGCACAGCATTGGCCACACACAATAGTCACCCAGGTGACTGGATGGTGGATACAATACCCACCTGTGTGGGCAAATGCAGAAACTACAGCCCTCAGCCACAGTGCAGACCATTGTCATGTGGCCTGATGCCAAGATATACCCATCACCTAGCCTTGTATAGCCGTCTGGTACAGTCAACCATCACACACCCATGCAGAAATGCACCCATGCATGTCAGTACTGGCAACCTGTGTGTTTGTGTGTGTGTTGTATGATGTGTATGATCACATTCACACTCACTACAACCCCCACTGGCATACTGAAGCATGCTGTCTGATGTCAGACACCTCCCCATACCCTTTGCCCATATAACCTCCGTATGACCCATGTCGTGCATGTGATACCTGCACAGTAATGTGTTGTGGCAGTCTCACTAGTGATGGTTGTAGTCCTGGCCCTGCCAAGTGTGTCAATGCATCTGCATCCCTGTGAGAGTGCGGCTTTGTTGACACTGGCACCTGCTCATGCGGATAGGCACTTGTACTTCACCTACTGTATAGCTACCATATCCCTGTTGCAGATGTCACTCACCATCACATATATGTTCTGAGGGCTCCACAACAGGTAACCTATGTGGCCCATCCAATAACTGCATAGAACTGTGATAGCACTACATAGCCATCAGGAGTTTGATACCCTGTGCTGGTAGGTGTGTGACACAAACATGCTTAAGTTTTACTCTCCCACTCCTCCCTGACTTGTCTTTGCCTCTGTCTGCCTCTCTCACACCCTCACTGGTGGATGTGGAGACCTACACGTGCTTTGCTTAGACAGCAGCATGTGTATTTTAAGTGATGCTCAGGCCTCTGCATGAATTGCTGCCCTCCCATAGCTGATTGCACATGGAACAGCTGTGGTAACATTCCCATAGCCAATTGCATGGAAACACACTCCAATATCTAGGAGCATCATGTTGGTGTTGGGCCTTTTCATTCACTGTGAGCAGGAACTCAATCTGTTGTTTGGCAAACAGCATCGCAGATGGATTGGGGATTTACCTCTAACAACATACACTGTGGAAACAGGCCAACACACAGGAGGGGGATGTGCCTGACCTGACTACAGACTGTAAGTGCTGCTGTACTGCATTCGGAGTAATGTTGGTTTAACAGGGCGTGTGCGGATATGACTGTCCTACATGTTTTAATACCCGCTATGTCAATGCTATGTTTATGGGGAATCCCCATCTGTAGGGTTATCTGCAGACTGGGCAGTGTGTGGTGCCTTTGGTGTCATGTGTTACCTACAGAGCATCTATCTGCGAACTGCAGAAGGTAGTGTGAGGATTGCAGTCTGTAGATGCTGAAAGCCATGACAGTTACTGACTTCATATCCCTCATAGGACATATGTTGCAACAAACCCTGTTACAACAGTAAATGTATGAGGTTATCACAGCAACATGTCAATATTGGCCCTGTGTATGTGCTTCCAGCCACAACTCTGCCAACCTATGTCATGCATTAAGAGGTGCATATGTGCTGTACACCATAATTAATGTCATCATATCTGATAACAAGCCAGTGAGATATCAGACTGCGACACATGTTATGTACAGTAGGGGTTATATTTGATGACATAACCTGGACATTCTGTGCTTGTTTGTACAGTACTGAGGGCTGTGTACTTATGGTGAATGTCAACAGTGTGTGTATTGTTAATATGTACTTTGGCCTGTGTACAGACTGTGGTAGATGTCATCGTTCTAAGTCCCATCCTAAATGATGTTACATGCTGCTCCACTCTATGTTATCATATTGGCTTACATGTTAGTAACGCCATACACACACATGTCCCATACCACAGACAGGCATCAGACCACACTGTGTAGTGGCCCAGTATATGTAGTGTGTGAGTGGCACGTATGAGGATGGTGTTGAACAGATAGTCCATATACTGTAATATTATGCTAGCTTACCATATGTGGCTGTGGCTGTTTTCACATTGATTGTGGTTATGGACTTTCACACAGGTGTATCTTACCCTGTGCTGTGACATGCCTATAGAGCCTGCTATATATGCAATTACATGTGCATTCCCCCATAGGAGATGTAGACCAGTGTTGAGCCAGTCTGCCTGTAGTCTGCACAGTGCTTTGTTACATGCCTAGCAGCTTAGTGTACTTACCCAGTGAGATGTCATGTCTAGATACTTGCTAAATGTACTGTGCTGGGCCTCCCTTAACAGTCATGTATGTCAGACAGAGCAGTGGGATGCTGTACAGATGTATGTCAATATCTAGTGGGTAGTATGTGTCCATGGCACCTCTGTACCAGCAGTTATTATGTGTCAGGACAGACAGGGGTGTGTGAGTGCATAACCTATGGGGGTGAATGTATACCAGTCGTTATGTGTTATACCCATCTACATGGCTGTTAACATCCATATTGTCAGGCTTGGTCCACATGTTCTGCACTAAGGGGTTCTGTGTATACCTCTGGACTGTCCAGAGTGTGTCAGAATGTCCACATATATTGGCCAATATCTCTGCTGTAGTCCACAGGAGCATTACGTGCTTGCAGCGGTAATGTACTATGATGTCCTTAGATGTCTGTCAGTAGCCAATGGCGCACATGTGAAAAGCAGATATGACCTCCCGCACACACCATGTCTGTGATGACAATCCCTATTACAGTAGCAATAGTCTACTAATATACCTGCTATACATACCTGACATCACCTTGCACTATGAAGTTGGAACTATAGGGGCTGAGGTAGGGCTACATTCCATGTTCAGGACATATGGTGAAAACATATGTACATATGATTATCCAGATATCTATATAGATATTTGCACATCTACATATTGACATTGATATGCATATACACACCCAGATATATACATATACAGAGCATTATATGTCTATACATATACAGATAGTGATACATATGCACATATACGTATACCACAATGCTATTCCTGCCAGCAGTCCACTGCTGTTGTATCCCCCACACATACAGTGGGACTGGGGCCATATTATGTGTGGGCCTCACCTACACAATACATGTGTGCCCATATGCACTCCAGAGGCCAGTGTATGTAACAGTGGTCTATGGCCCTGTATTATTGAGTCTAGGGTGGATTGCACCATACATAACCTAGGCTGTTACAAAATGTGGGGGTAACAGGGGTGAGCTGCCTTAAGGTATCTGGATGTACAGTACCATATATTTCACCTATCTTGACATTACGTACATAAAGTGGGTTACTGCAGGCCTACTGCCTCCTGCCATATAGACTGTTCTGTTTGTCAGTGTGCCTGTGATGGTGTCAGTTATGCCTTGTTATGTAACAGTTACATCCCATTTGGTCAACTGAAGTCTTTACCACCTAGTGATTGTGTACAGAGTGTAGATAGAGGCTGCTGACCTATACACCTGCATTACTTACTGTTGATTGTGTGGTATCCTGTGGCCCAATCTGACTTTACTATTGTACGATTTGAAGGGCTTGGCCTGGACAGCAACAGTTGTGGACCTTTCCAGACTACTATATTAGCATAACTGTTTCACAACTGCATTACTCTGTTTATATGGATGTCAGTGTCTGAATAGCTATATGACATGGTATATATATATATATATATCTGTAATAGTACACAAATAAAGGTTTTCCATTTCTGCAAACCTATGACCTTTCTGTGGGTATATGTTGCAGGCAACGAATGTCATTTGTATGGGTGGCTCATCCAGTGCCCAGTTGTTAGGGTGCTAACTGTAGGCATAGTGGCTGTTCCATAGTGTGTGCACCTACTGCATAAGTATCTTACTGTACATATCTCTGCGTGTGTATGTGTAGTCACATGTATATCTGTCTCTCTCTCTATATATATATATATATATATATATATATATATATATATATGTATGTATATCTGTATCTGCATATATGTGTCTGTGTATATGTATCCTGGGGATGTTGATAGCTTCCACATTTTACATTTCCTATGGGAGCCAGACTGTACTGCATGATATGTTACCAATACCAGTCTCACATCATACAGGTGGGATGTAGTACTGTTAACATCTTGTGGCCATGTCATGTCAGGACCTGGTTATGGGATCTGCAACACTTGGTAGTGTATTGCAGGGAGGATGTGTTTGACTGTGGGCAAATGGGTATACCTATTTGTACAAGACATATATTGTTTGGGGCCTCTCAACCCATTAACGGTGCATGTGGACATATATGATTTAGTTAATCTCCCATTGATATCTACGCATGTATGTTCATATATACCTATATGGATATATATATCTGCTTACATGTATATAACTATGTCCATATATACCTACATCGATATGTATCTGCTTACATATATGTAACTTGCTCTATATATGTAGACATATAGGTGTAGACATATATAAGTGTTGATGTAGGCATTTGCATGTATATATGTTCATATATATATATACATATATAGATATGTTGTATCTGTTTAGATATTAATATATTTACACACACACATACATCTAAATGTTGGAATACATTCTCTGTACTTTTTAATGACTGGGCTGGATATGTTTTTGAAAACATCAGGGATATGTATTTCTGGCATGGCTTAGTGGTAAATCACTTTGTCTATGGTGTGCAGGGTCCTGGGTTTGAGCCTTGCAGAGACTGTTTATTTTGTTGCTGAGCAGAACACAGGCCATTGGATACAGAGTGATTAAAGCACTTTAAAGCAGTTGTAAGCAGGTTTGCACGTGTTTGCGCGGATGTAAACACTAACTTCTGGTTACAGTTTCTTATACTCAGTTAACTTCTAAATTGCTTAACCAGTGTAGGCATTGCTTACCCCCATGCAAATAGGCTTAGACCTGCTTACTGCTGCTTAAAAGTGCTTACTCCCGCTTACCCCCATGCTAATTTCTTTAAAAGAAAAGAAAACAAGGTTGATAGGAAAGTGGTGAAAAAGGGGCACAAAGAGGGAAATACAGTAGGAAAAATAGCTAGGGATGTGCAGGAAGGGTTTAGGGAAAGTCCATAGCTGCCCATTTCTTCTGCAGCAACAGCTGTGCATATACACTGAATTTGGAGGTAGAGTTGGACACTCAAACCCCTAGGAGAGAGGTGAGGAAAACAATAATAAGTTGTGATGCCAATTAGACCAGATTACATGTGTCCAGTGGACACGTGTGTGAAATGGACAGCTATGTATGGGACGAGATTTTTTTATGGGAACAGATTGCCCTTTTTCTCTTTTTTTCAGGTGAGAGTGGGATGTTGGGGAGGGGTAGTAGGTATATTTGGGGAGGTAGGTTGGGTAGGTTAACAGACAAGACAAACAGGACGCATACAGGGGTGGTATATGACACATGTTGGGGGTATACACATTGATGGGGAGGGGTGTTGGGATATCGGAAGCCCACAAATCCCCTACTGGTAACAGTGAGACTGAGGTCCCCACCTATGGGCAGTCACCACTGCACCTTCACAGCCCCAAAGGTGGCTGTGCTGGGAGTTAAGTCGCAGAGCCAGGCTGACTCTCTAATCATGACATGTGGCCCTCGAGCTGACGTAGAAGATCACCAAACTGCTTGTTGATCACTCTACGCACCACGACCCCAACCTGGTGATGGGTGACAGGTGCCTGTCTACGCGCACTCCCAGGGGGAGTGAACCCCATCCCCTGAGGCAGTTCCACTCGAAGGTGGTGCAGGACCAACAGACAGAGAGGTCTGGGATTGGGCCCCAGACATGCTGGTGCCCGGTGCCATAGCCAGCTGAGGTGGGACAGGTGGGTCCGCTGGGACCGGCCTTCCCAAGTGTGCTATAGTGTTAAGATTTCATCATCATATATGGGTTAGAAATAGTCAACACATTCCAGGGTTAGGTATAACAGCATGCATAGATATTTCCATTAACCCAGACACCAGATACGGAAAAGTTGCATAGCAAACAGAACACATGCATATATGGGACCACAGTGGTAATAAGAACAGCATGCAGGTACATTGATGGCACCAAGCCACCAATGTTGGAATAATTCAGTATAGCACATGCATGGGAACCATTAATATATTTATCAAACAATTGGACATTATCAGAGTCAATACATACCAGTTGGGGTGGGTATGTTGATTATTGTTGGAGATATGGTGGGGGTGAGAGAAAGATGTCAATTAACAACTAGTATATTCCTGTAGTCCACATTACTTTCCTAGTCGGTGCTGTTATCTGTACCTTACAAGGCTTACTACACTACCCTACCCTATAGCCTTACTTTGGACAGTGATATGGCTGTCGTCATCATTACACATGACCCGGTTTTACCTGCAGTATACACCTCTTACCTGGTATACCTGAGGAGGGAATGTTTGTTAACGGTAACTAACTGTTTCTACACATACTCCCGGATTCTGGGTTGTTGTTTTGCACATAGCTATCCAACTCTTTCTGCACCAACTCTGGCCATGTGTTGACCACATGCTGGTGTGCCTGGACATATCTAGAATATTGCCCTCTTCCACCATTAGTGACCTGACACACACATATACATGATTTCCTACACAGTTATATTATGTAGCACAGTGTGGGTGACAGTGACCAATGATACATTATTATTCAGAGAAACTGCAACACTCACAGTTCCCTACAATATCAAAGTGAACAGTACCAGCACAGGTTATAATGGCCTGTATTTCTCAGCACAGTGTTCATATCCAATATGTAACAAAAAAGTACACCAACTCACAACGAACCACAATGTCCAATCCAGTAACAATAAAGGCTCTCCTCCGTATACAGGCACAATTCCACCAGGTTACTTTTCCAAAAGTAATAGTAATCCAAAAAACGGAAAACGCTGGATAATATTTTGTATTTTATTGTACAAACACACAGAAATCTGATGAAGTCTCCATGCAGGAGATGAAAGCGCTTAATCAGGTTGTTTGATTTGTGTGTTTGTACAATAAAATACAAAATATTATCCAGCGTTTTCTGTTTTTTGGATTACTATTACTTTTGGAGAAGTAACCTGGTGGAATTGTGCCTGTATACGGAGGAGAGCCTTTATTGTTACTGGATTGGACATTGTGGTTCATATCCAATATACCTGTGGGGGCAATGCTTGTTAGCACTACTTGATTGTTGTCACACAAAGTTCCAGATTACACATTAGTATTATGCACATACATCTCACTGTGTTACTGTACACACTGTGGGCACAGCTTGACGGCATGGGAGTGTAGATAGGATATACTTGCAATATTACTCTCCTAACAGTTTTGGGGGTTGCTACAGTGACAGGTGTGTTCTCATGATGTTTGACAATCACCTGTATTTCCTGTTTGCTGGCTACACATCTGGGATCATCCCACAGACTTGACAGGGGGACAGGCAGCAGATATGGGCACATATACTGGACATTCTGGGCTCATCTGTACAGTTGTGGGGTATGCATCTGTATGCAGCCTAATTCCACTCCCAGGATTCAAACCATGGCTGTCTCTGCAATATAGCTATTGCTGTATATCTCCTATCTGCTTTCTGTCTTATTAATCCCCTGTGCCTTTGCATTCTAACCTTGTATTACAACACTCATATAGTTTCCTAGACAGTTTTATATTGTTGGACAGTGTGTGTAATACCTCATTATTCAGAGCAGCTGCATATCATTCTTGTATTTCTGGGCATAGTGTTGGTATCTGACAGACCTGTGGGAGGAATGTTTATTAGCACTACCTGAATGTTCCCACACACAGTACCAGTGCCCACATTACTATTATGCACATACATCTCATTCTGTTACTGTACACACTGACCACAGCTTGACAAGTTGGGGTGTAAATGGGACATACGTGACTTCTTAGTCACATAAGGTATTGGGGAGTTGCTAGCGTGCCAGCTTTGTTCTCATAGCTGTGTGTCAATCAGTTGTATTTCTTGTTTGCTGCCTATATGTCTGGGATCATCCCACTGATTTCCCAGGGGGCAGGTTGATAGGCAACAGATATGGGCCACTTTACTAGACATTCTGGACATATCTGTACAGTTGTGGGGTATGATTCTGTATGCAGACTACTACCACTGGTAGGATTTGAACCATGGCTGTGTTTGCTAAAAAACTACAGTTCACATCTCAGTTGCATGTGCTATTTGGTGTTTGTTGTCTGCATTTTCCCTGTTTACTGTCTATGAGTCTCTCAGTTGTACTAAATGGCCTCTGGGGATTACACCTGTCATATACAGGCATTCCTACATATTCAATTTATGGTGCACAGTGTGGTAACAGTGCTTAATACTATAGTACTGTTACATGATTGCATATCTACATTACCATATGATACCAGGATATACACATGCAGTCCAGCAGTTAGACCTGTTTTGTCAGGCTATTACACTTTTATTGACTTACAGACAATATGAGACTCTTACTGCCATATTCTCTAGTGTATGCAGTACTTGCCTTGAACAATACAGGTTTTATACTAGCAATTAATTTACTACTACTTTTATTTTTATTTTCTATGACAATAAATGCATGAGTATTACTGACCTGCCTCATGTCGCAACCTCGCCCGGTGGCTGATGTGGGCCTCCTGGTTCATGGCCCGCTCCATTGCAGCTGTGGGATACCTGAGCTGGCAAGTATTACACACATACTGGGGTGATGCTTACACATGTCTGAAACATCCCCTGATGCTCTAGCCTCTTGGACCCACTCCTCCAAGAGGTCCCCCTTCTGCTGCTTCAGGTCAGCATAGAGTTGCCTGACCTGCTCACCAGTTCGGGGTATGCCAGTGGCACTGGTGAGGTCATGGGCGAGATGGTCCCAGTCCTCTGCCTTATATTGGGAGCCCTGGTACTGGCCCTGTTGCAGTCTCTGAGCATGGTCGTTAACTAGGAGTCCTGCCATGAACTTGGACTCCTGGATGCACCAGCACTGCACCCAGAAGAGCATTCCTTCTCCCCTTACTGCAATAGTGCCTGCAAGGGGAAGCTACAACCAGTTATGAGATGTATTCCTGCCTCTTGGGTTTAAGTAGGGCCGATTTCCTGCACTTTTCTGTGATTGGCCAGTTTTGAAAAGGCTAAGCTATGGGCAAACCTGCTTACCTAAGGCTGGCATTGTTTAAAGGGGTATACCACTGGGCACAATGAGTTAGCTGGTCTACACATTGCTCAAACCTCCTAAGCTGGCCTGTGCAATGCTTAGCATTGCTTACATTAGACTTTAATTATAATGCCTTTTTGGCATTGTGTTATTATTCATTACACCTTATATGTATGCCTGGTATCCATGATTAATATGTAAGTACACTCTGTGGGGTCCTTGTGTTTTATTGGGGACTTCAACACTTTATTAAAATTACACCTCACTTCTGGGCTTACTGTTGTTCTCCAATTCACATATTTATGTTATGTAGTGGGTTATGGTACATATGACTGTATACCAATTCCTTTCACAGGTTCAGTTTGGTTATACTATGGTGAGGACTTGTTTGCTACTACCTCATTCTTCTGTACTTCTGTGATGGCTTGGTGGATAACTACTGGGACTATGGTGTATAGGGTCCTGGGTTCGAGACCTGCATGGCTGTTTGTTTTGTTAATGGGCAGAACAAGGCCCATTGAATACAGAGTGATTAAGGCACGTTTGAGCAGTTGTAAGCAGGTTTGCGTGACGGTAAGCACTGCTAACCTGCCGTTACATCTGCTTACACAGTGTTAGCTTTAGAATTGCTTAGCCAGTGTGGGCATTGCTTACTGCTGCACAAATGGGATTAAGCCTGCTTACTAATGCTTAAATATGCTTACTACTGCTTATTTGTGCTTACACCTGCTTACTTGTGCCTTATTCATTATGACACTGACACCTCACATGTGCATTTCCTGCAGTACTCCAGTTCATAAAAATATGTTATTTAGTGAGTTATGCAACATAAATATTACTCATAACGTGCTTTGCCATGGAAAATGGAATCTGCTGCAGTGGGACTTGAACCGGGACTGCCTGCTCGTAAGGCGAATGCTCTGCCCACTACACTATTGCTATGCTGCTTCATTTGCATATATCTTCCTTGTTATCCTCTTCAGCCATTTAAGCTGCATTAACCGTAGCTAAGTGATGGGCACACCCATGCACCTACGGTTAGCTTTAAATGGATTAAAAAAAAAATACAAGGGTTTCTTCATTTTATTTATATATGCTGTTGCTATTGTACACAAGGAGGACTGTTGGTGGGGATATGCGGTCACTTGTGAGCAGTCCCGCTCATTGCATACCCCTTTCTGCTGTTCTACATTGCGGGGGTGTGTTTATTCTGAGAGCTGTGCTCTCAGACATGCCCCCTGCACTCTTACACACTCCGTGTAAGCCTAGGAGCTTGGGCAGCGCGCCTCATTAATATACATGGAACGCCGCCACCCTGCTCCTAAATGGTCACTTCCGTGCAGGACTAAGCTAGTCCTGGATGGAAGATTAGTAAATCCGGGGGAGTAAGTATTACTTTTATAATATTTTGTAAACAACTTACAATATCTTAGCAATCACTCATCTTACACACATACTGTCAGCAGCATTTTATTAATCTAGCTGAGAGCTTTCATACGAGGCTAAGGACCTCTGTCTGTGTTACCTGTTTTTTTGACATATTTAGGAAAATGTGAAAATTATATCCATGTAAATTAATATCATAAAAACAACAGTTAATATCTCTTTACCTGCACTAGGCAGAGGTCAAATACTAATGCAGGTAAGTTTGCCATTGTATAAGCTTTAAGAAGAAATCTTATAAAACCTTGTACATAGCATGGTTTTAGAATTATTGATGTAAATATGAACAAGCAATATTTGATCCCTAGAGACGTCAGTGGGAATTAACTGCAGACATATATAACGTGTAATGAGTAATAAATCGATGTCAAAAAGCAAATATAATGCAAAGTAAATATTAAGTAATGCTAAGCATTGCACAGGCCAGCTTAGTAGGTGTAAGCAATGTGTAGGCCAGCTAACTCAATTTGCCCAGTGGTATACCCTGGAGGCGTGACTCAGATGTAATGAATTACAGTGTTATGAACTTTTTGTGAGAAGGATATATGGGAATGGGCAAATAAGCATCTTCCATTTCTAGTGAGTTTACCCAAACTTCCTTGCTTATCATAGATGTATCATAGAGTAATACTAGGCTAACAGCCCTTGTGGGCCATTTTAAGCCTAGCCAATTACCCAATGTAAGAATCAAACCCTGCACCTTGTGTTTGTAAGGTAAATACCTTAACCATTACACCAACCTCCCACCCTTTATGAAGGGCAGCAAGTTCTTCAGACCCAACATTTTGAAGTTTTTCACTGTCACAGTCCAATTTAGATTTCCCATATTTAATACAGACCACCACATGATTTCTTGGGGACATGTAGGTTACTCAACAATAATTTAAAGCAATGTTTGATTACTGTGGAAACAATGTCAAGTTCACTTTTCATGGGTTAGTAGAATCATAGAAAATACAAGGCGAATGGGACATATGATAAGGTATCCATCCTTAGACTCTATGCTCTTTTTCAACAAGCGATAGGCCAGTTTTGCTGGGGATGAATTTGTGAATACCCAGCCAATTCTCTAACTCATTTTAAAAGGAAGATAGGGTGGCACATTGCTTGATCTGGCATGGACATTTATTCCACAGGAGGAGTCATTGCTTAACAAATCTTTCTGTCCACTGTTACCTGTTTATTTGCTGAGGCAGGTTCTGATCTCTGGTCCTAGTGTTAAATGGATTTTTTTATTTGTGGTGATACAAAAGGTCTTGAACTGCTGGAGCACTAGTGTTCTGAAAAGCAAAACACAGATCAGCTCTAAGGAGCCTGTTGAACACTGAATACAAGGCAGAGCCTCCAACCTCTTCTGGTAACTCAGGTCTTTTAGGCCCATGATAATTTTTGTTAGGAACTTTGGGGTCTTTCCAACTGCTTGAAATATCTAGCAAATTACATCTCAAAGGGGGCATTGTATTCTGCGATGGATTTGATCAGTGCAGATTACAGAAGGGTAAATACTTCTTTTGATCTAGAGGAGAAATCCTTTCCAATCAGCTATGCCAGGTAGAAGGATATTCTAACTGCTATAGCAACATGATGATCAAAGGAAAGGGAATTATTTAGTTGTTATTCAAGGTCTCTCACATCTTCCTTTGTGTAATGGGGGTGTCATCTATACTATAAGCTGGGTGGAGGGATTGTTTACCAAATGTGACAATATTAAACTGTTTTGTATTATGTTTCCTGCTTTGTTTGCATCAACTGTTAACATGTGTAAGTCTAAGTTGCAGTTTCTGACTGTTAGAAGTTGATTTGAGGATAATACCCAGTTTACAGTTATCTGCAAACTTAGTTAACTAGAGATCTCCATTTTGGATTTGGAAATCAGGGTAGTATATGCAAAATAGCAGAGGTCTCAGCACAAATCTCTGAGGGACAATATTGGTCATCCTTCATGCTCTCCAAGGATACACTCAGCTCACTCGGTGTGTGAGTTCTGTCCCACAGCCAATTTTATATTCACCTAACTACATAAGGATTACTTTGTTAATTATATGAGCATGTAGTGTGGTATCAAATCCTCAGTATGGTCAAGTTATGCTATGTGGACACCTTGACCACTGCCCATGGCTCTAGTTACCTTCTTAAAGAAGTTTACCAGTTTAATTAAAAAGGGATCTACCCTTCACAAAGTTCACTACTCGTGGTCTTTTTTAAACACCTTTATTAAATTATCACATAAGACATAGAGAAACATACATTAACAGAAAAGAAAACAATTTTAACATTTTCCATTTAAATACAATATACATCACATATATTTTCTTTGCTACTATCATCAGCCCAACATTACAAAAAATTGCTGAATTTCTATCTTCTGTTAAACCTCACTCCCCCTTCTCCTCCTAAACATTATTATGCATGTATTGTTCCCACAATTTTCATTTACTTCTATGTAATTTCCTCCATCCCTTTTCTAAAGATCCCCCTTCCAGTTCTTTTAACTATTTTATAATATTCAGTACCTCAGATATGGTTGGTGTAGACTTTGATATCCATTTTCTAATAGTTGCTTCAAATGAGTTCAGGGCAATGTTGGGTGTTATTTCTTAATTTCCTGATGTATATAAAGAATGATTTCTAATTATCAATGCTAGTGTAACATCATGGGATGCCTTTGCTTTCTTGATGGAGTTTTTCAGTTCATTCAGTAATTTTTTGATATTGACCTTGATTTGTGGGTCTTTAGTTTTGCTGTATATATTCTAAGAAGCTTTTTTTTTTATTGTAAGGTTTATTTTCACATGTGGGCCATCAGGCTGATTTCCTATTAAGCTTCACATTTTGTGTAGTCCTGGTGGAGACTGTTAAGTTGATATATTTATCTTGGCAAATATAAAAATTATTTGCGTAAGTCATATTTTAGGATTTACAGTTATACTTGAATTTTTAGACTTCATCATTGAATTATAGGAAGTTAGTACTAGTACATTTGAAGTCTTTGAATATTGTGATAATTTCATCTGATGGTTTGAGGATTTTGAAGGTGAAGACTACCAGTTTGTGGTCAGACTTAAATGGGGAAGGGTATATCATATGGATAGAGCATATAGATGCGATATTTGTAAAGGGCATAGTGTGGAATCTCTTTGGTCCACAGAGTTCTTTTTTATGGAAATGAATTTTGGGGTATAACCTATATCTGAAGTATAGCTATCCCAGTTTATTGACAGGTAGTTAAAGCCTCCCAGAAAGATGGAATTCCTGTATATTTGAAGTTCATCCAGCACATTTGGGAACTGAGTATCATTATCAGGGGCATTGAAGGAGTCCTGTAACATACTGTGTTCTGAAAGTAAGATTTATTGAGCGTGATTTGTATCTTAGTAAGTTCAGTTTGAGGGTCTCTAGGAATCTACATGAAGGCAATGTGGTCTTAAACAAATATGAATACTCCACTGTAGTTCCCATCAGTCCTAAAATTATTCTAGGTGCAAAACCCTGTTATGGAGAGAGTGTCAGGTTGTTCATACCTGCATGGACCACCACCATATCATAGTCATACTTGCTTAGCTTAAGGGTCTTGAAGGCCCTTGAAACATCGGAGATCTTGACACCTGAAAAACACTTCACCATTACCCTATTTCTGTTCAGCCATGTAAGAGTGCCTGACTATGGAGTCACCAATCAGCAGTACATTTTTATTAATAGAAGGTTCATATGCATTGGGTTTGATACCTGGTGGCTCTCAGCTATTGATGCAGTAGTAGGTATTATGTTGTTTGAATTTTGCAGAGTCATAGTCTTGTTTGACTTTGGATGCTTAAACCATTACTTTTTTACTTCCTCAGGATATGATCATTTTCCTGGTATTTGTGTGCAGTGCTGGTTATGGTGCTCATAGGCAATGTTTATATATGAGAGTGATGCCTCCATTTTACTTAAATATTTGCATCTGTCACAGTCTGTGATAATGTAAACAAAATGTTTAGTTTCTGTAAGCATCAGGCAGTTGCCACACTGCCTGAGTATACCAAGTGAGATGAGGCTGGCAAATGTGGTAAGATAAACTGACTGACTTTAAATTTAGTCCAAGAATGTACAAATATGGGATAAAAAAATTTATTTGATCAGTATATGAATTGCTTGGATGCTTCTTTCATTTAATTAATTTTTGCAGTTTTAATAAATGTAGGACAATAAAGCTTTTGCAGCACAATGAACAAATATTGGTAGGGACCTAAGTAAGGTAAAACAGTTAAAAGTAATGTATCTTGGTCTGCACTGAGGGGTAGTGCCTTAACACAGCCTGCTGCTGGGTATGGCTCTATCTAGACTTCCTGACAGTAAAACTTAATCTGATGTGCCTGCGTCTATCGAGTACAGGATTGTGTAGTGCTGCGTGAAGTGCAGCCCAGTGCACTATAACTGAGCAAAAATTCAAAGAAACCAATGAAAAACAATATTTTGGATTCAGCATAGATTCCAGTAAAATTATATAAAATGAGCAAAACTGTTCAAAAATTCACTAAAAAGTACAGAAAATAGGCTACAATAAGTACAAAAGAAATAAAGTACTTGCCTACTCTTCATTTTTGAAATATGGTAAAAATGCCCCTTTTTATTTATTCCAGCATGTATGCACTGAATGCAGTCCTCTGAAGTCTTACAATAATAAAGATAATAATAAATAATAATAATAATAAATAAATAATAAAAAATATAAACAAGTCTCAGTCAGTGCAATACAGCTGATTAAAGAATTTTAGAGATACCAATGAAAAAACAACTTTTGGCTTCCGCTAATAATGCTAGCTTCCTAGAAACAGCAGCAGTGTATAGGTTCATAGGTTCATAGGTTCATACTAGGCTATCTGCCCTAGGGCATTTATAAGCCTAGCCAGAGTGTGTGTGGCTTTCACCACCCCTTAAGATGAGAATACTATACCCATTAGTTTGCTGTGCCTCTGTCCAGCAGTGATACAGAGATGATTCCCGGGGTAAACCTATGATCTCCCATCCACTCGTCAAGATTTCTCTTGAACAGAGTCAGTGAGGGGCTCTGCCTCACATGGACTGGGATTCTGTTCCATAGTGTAGGGAGTCTCTGGGTGATGAATCTGTCCCTCCAGCACGTCCTATTTATATCCGTGTTGAGGTTTAAGTCTCTTGCTCTCATGGCTCTGGTGGATTTGGATTTTTGAGGTGGAGCATGTCCATTAATTCCGGGTTGGACATGGCCTTGTATGTCAGGCACAGATCACCTCTGAGCAGACGGTATGCGACTGAATAGAGCTGGAGTTTCTTCAGTCGGGCATCGTATGACATATGTTTGAGCCCCTTTATCCTTTTGGTGAGGAACTTTTGGGGTCTTTCCAACTGCTGCAGGTGTCGGGTAAGGTACATTCCGAATGGGGCGTTGTACTCAATCATTGGTCTGATATGTGAAGAGTACAGGGGTACAATGACCTCTCCTGATCTGGATGTGAATCCCTTCATGATCAGGTGGGCAATGTAGAAGGTCTTCCTAACCACTTTGGCAATGTGAGTGTCAAAGAGAGGTTACTGTCAACTTGGGTCCCCAGGTCCCTGATAACTTCTTCCATGTTTAATGGATTACCACCTATGTGGTAATTAGGGGTTACCTTGTTTTTCCCAAAGGGTATGACTATACATTTTTTGGCATTTAGCTTAAGGCCATGGCTCTGGCACCAGTTATCCATTTCTATGAGACCTTTCTGGAGGATGTCCGTGTCTGATGGAGTGTCAATTATGGTGCCCAGTTTGCAGTCATCTGCAAATTTTGTCAGCCACAATCCCCCTATGTTTGCCTGCACTTCAGAAAAATAAATGCCGAACAAGAGGGGCCCAGGACTGAGCCCTGTGGGACACCGCCGTGACCGGCTTAGAGTCTGACATGGCACCAGCAACTCTAACCCTGTGTGTTCTGTCCTTGAGCCAGTTTGCAACCCATCTTGTGACATATGGGTTTACATCTAAGCTGGTGAGCTTTTCTATGATGCCGGAGTGGGGTATTGTGTCGAATGCTTTTGCTAGGTCAAGGTAGGCTGTGTGAACTGCCTTACCCTCATCAATGGCCTTAGTGACTGTTTCAAAAGTCGACCAAGTTCAAGAGGCAGGATCTGCCCTTGACAAAGCCAAATTGGGTAGGATCCAGTGTCTGTAGGTCCCCAATGTCTTTATTTATGAGTTCCATTATGATCCTCTCCATAGCTTTGCAGACAAGGCTCATCAAGCTTATGGGGCGGTAATTTCCAGGGTCCGTAGAAGCACCGCCTTTGTGGAGTGGGACCACAGTTGCCGTGACGCCATTCTTTGGGCGTATCCTGTAGTAAGGCTAAGATTAAACAGCAGCCTTATGTGTGGGTTTAGTTCCTCATTGAGTTCATGTAGCACACAGCCGGGGACACCGTCCGGTCCCATTGATGCTGTGTTTTTGCTTTAGAGAGAGCAGCTCTCACCTGGGCATCTGAGATGTTTGGGAGGCTAGACTCTGGTGGGATAGATATTTCTCCTTTTGGGGGAGGAGGGAGAAATTTGCACTGAACCTGTCTGCCAGTATGTTGGCAATGTCTGTGGGTTCAGTGATTTTTTATCATTTTGGACTAATTCTGAGCATATCTGGGAGTTTCCACCCAGGTTTCTAACATAGCTAAAGAAGGCTTTATGATTGTCTTTTGTGTCATTAGCGATTTTTCTCTCAAAGTTGGCCTTGGATGATTTTATGAGTGATTGTAGTTTTTTGCTAGTATTGATCAGAGATGCCTTCCCATTTAGGGATTTTGCTCTGTCATGTAGTAGCTTTCTCCTCTTGTTGTAGAGTTTGTTTATGGCTGGAGTCCACCAGACCGGCCTGCCTTTGGTGGAAAAGGTCTTGATTTTATTAGGGTTTGCTTGATCCATACATTCCTGGAGGTGCTCGTAGAAGGCATTTGTAAGGGTTTCAGCAGCGTGGGTTGTGGTTTCCACTGGCTCAGGGGCCTTGAAGGATACCACTCCAGTCTTAAGAAGTGTGAAGTTTGCTTTTGAGAAGTTCTTCACTGTGGTCTTTTTTGCTGGGGGTGGGGGCGGGATGTGGATCACCAGTGAGATTAATTTATGGTCTGATCTCACCAATGAGGGATATACTTCCGGTGTGGAGCATTTTGTCCCCATGTTTGTGATGATCAGGTCTAGTATATTTTCTCCTCTTGTGGGAATGGTGACTAGTTGTTCCATAGCATTTGAGTTTATGAACTCAAGGAACCTTTGGGCTAGGGTGTTGGGGCTTGAGTAATGTTCCCAGTCTATGTTTGGGTAGTTGAAGTCACCCAATACGATGGTGTTTGGAGAGACATTTATACTCTCCAGTGTCTTCAGGAAGGCTGTGTGGGTTTCCTGAGTTTGAGAAGGTGGTCTGTAGCATGTTACAAACTGTAGGGCAGTTTTACCTATGGTTAATTGCACCTGGATGGTCTCCGATGCTTCGTGCGTTACCACTAACCTGGAGGTGTGGGTATCCTTTATGAATATGGATACTCCCCCTCCTTTTGTAGTTTGGTCCGGATTTTGTGAAATCTGCATCCGCAGAATAATTAATACCATCTCTCAGACTGTCCACACATGTGACTAAAGCATTGCTGTTAGCAGTTAAAATGGAGGGGGAAAACAGTAGATTTAACAATACCATAGTTAATATCTATCAAGTGACTGCATAAACAGTAATCAGTTGCAGCAGTTAAAAATAAGGAAGAAGACTGAAAACTTTAGAAAAGAAACACAGGCAGGCTGATTTAAAAAAAAACATTTGAGATTGGTTTTGCTGATTCCTGCTACTTCTACTGGTACCTCATTATCACAATAAGCAAAACCAACCTTGTATGCTTTTCTGCAATCAGCGCCTGTCTGTGTTTCTTTTCCAAAGTTTTCACTCTTCTTTCTTATTTTTTACTTTTTAGAGTGACTCAGTAAAAAGTATTATTTTTAAAAAATCTTTTTTTATTTATATTTTTATTTTTTACTTTTTAGTTTTTAAGTAAAATACAACAGTAATTGTGTATAAAATTAAGATTGTGTTTTTAGGACTCTGTGTATGTTGTGTGTGTGTGTGTGTGTGTGTGTGTGTGTGTGTGTGTGTGTGTGTGTGTGTGTGTGTGCGCGTGCGTGAGTGCGAGAGTGTGTGTGTGTGTGCGGAGGAAATCAGGCAGGAAGATGCGAGAGTGTGTGTGTGTGTGTGTGTGTGTGTGTGTGTGTGTGTGTGTGTGTGTGTGTGTGTGTGTGTGTGTGTGTGTTCCATTTATAAGTGAGATTTTGAACAGTGCAGTGAATATGACTGGCACAACTAATACCTGATAGAGAAAGTGAGCAATGCAAGTGTTTAAGGACAGTAGAATTCCTAGTATTTTGAAAGGCCTTTAATGAAGACATTAAATTGTACTAGAAAACTGTTTTGAGGAATCTTTAATATGAGATCAGTGTAATAGTTGCAGTAATTGTACAGCTGTATGAGTCACGGGATTCTGAAAAAGTGAATGTTCACACCAAATGTTGAGATTTGCTAATACCCACAATCTTGCTGTTTCCCCCTTCTGAGGAAGGGCAAAGCAGATAAGTCCTAGAATAAATTTATAGATACCTATCCAATCATGCAGGTTTTAGAAGGATGCTATGGTGTTACTTCATTTAAATTGCATCAGAAGTTTGTTCCAGTACTGCGATAGATATTTGATAATAAATTAGTCTCAACAGCATGACTTATTTATATGCTGGTAGAAATTTAAGTCTCTAGTTGTGGTATTAGTGGATCTGTTTAACCTGGAGAAGTTTAATTATCTCAGGATCTGGTCCATGAGTGATGGCAAAAAGGATCAGCAGATGTATTGGCAGCACTGTACCAAACTTGCCGTGGTAAACTGAGAACTAAGTCATAGGATAAAGCTGTCAGTTTACAAGGCAATATATGTACCCATCATCACCTCTGTTCATAAGCTTTGAATAGTGACCAACATGATGAGAAGAATACACTCAGTGCTTTCTTGATATTGGGTAATTTGTTCACTGTTCCATGTCCAGTAATAATTTACTAATACTTTATTGACATCTACTGTCGTTGCTATGTGGAAGTATATTATGAAATCTCTTTAGTGAAAGGCAGTGTAATGATGCAAATCTGAATATGTTATTATATTTAATGTGTTTCTTTCTTCTTCATGGTCTAGGTTCATTCCAGACCCCCCCCCCCCAGTATTCTGGCAATGTCTCTCAATTCCACTTACTTGCCTATCCTAGCTCTGTTCTAATTCCCACTCCCTGGTGGGGCTTAAAAGTGACCCACCCATTGCAGCATGTTTCCCCATCTCTCTGGCCCCTTAAGAGAGATGAGTAGGCTTAGCTTCTTTATACATCCCACCCCCCCATGCTGACTCCTGCAGTTGCCCATGCCATTGCCTGAACTTGGGTCACCTAAGCCCTAGTCAAGGCCTTGTCCCTCTGTATCAGCAGAGTGGTATTGTGACAAAGGCTGGAGGGTGGCTGTACATACCTGTGTTCTGATTCAGAGCACTGTGGAGATGACCATATCTGTCTGTTTGTATCTGGGAGAGATGTACCTATGTGAATGATACCCCATATGCCAATACATATCAATGCCAAAACAATGGAAAGGTTTGGTGCTTCTTTAAATACCAGAATTACTTCTTCAAATACTTTAGGCACTATGAGCTACTGCGGACACAATGGGATATCGGTTAATGTAAACACACAGGGGTTGTATGTGAATGCAGATACTATACAGTGTGTGGCACAAGTCAGGCAGTACCTAGATGTGCATGACAGTGCATATAATATTTTGTAGAGATGCGAACACATGTCCATGTCATACTACTGTATACTGGTTAAGCTGGTCAGCAGCCTGGTTTGCTCCACTAGTACACACAGTGTAATGATGGAGGGACACATCCATGAAGTACATTATGACAGGTGCAGCTGTTAAAACACTGTAGGCAATGCAGCAAGGTATTTGTTCTAACATGACAGCTCCAAGAATAATCTTCAAGGACTTCTGCTAAACTCACCTCTGTTATCTGCACTTAATAGATCTTAGGTGGTGTTCTTTTTTTTTAAAACACCACTATTGAATTGTTACTGAAGACATAGACAAACATACTTTAACAGAAAAGAAAACAAACCATATTAACATTTTTTTGCATTTACATACATTATGCATCACATATCTTTTCTTTGTAGTCATCATCAGTCCAGCATTAGCTAATTTGCTGAATTCTTGACTTCCCTTAAACCTCAGTCCTCTTCCTCTAGAACATTTTGCATGTATTGTTCCCAAACTTTCCATTTATTTCTATGCAGTTTGTGCCTTCCCTTTTCCAAATATCCCTCTTACAGTTATTTTATGTCTTTTATAATATTTAATACTTCAAATATATTTGGTTTAGACTTTGATTTCCATTTTCTAGTAATTGCTTTTTGGCAGCCAACATAATTAAACTTAATAAAGCATTACTATATCTAGGCAATTCGGATCCTATGGTGCAGCTCAAAAAAAATCATATCCTTTGTTACAATCATTTACTCATCCAGTATTTCTGACAGAGTATTACACAGGGAATTGTTAAAAATCTGCCAACATATTATACTCAGAAAACACATGTTCCCGATTACCTCTTTCTTCCCTGTCATACCTCCAACATTTGCGATCTACCTGATAAAAAATTAACTGAGGTATGCTTGAGCTATAAAAATACCTATGCAAACACTTCTAAGCAGAGATCCTAAAACATCTGGACTTTTTTGCATACATGGGAACTATACACATTTAGGCCCATTCTTTTTTTTTTGTAACTTGCTTTTCCAGTCTCTCCTCCCAATCTTTTCTAACCTCCTCTGATTGATTCGAACAGTTATCATGCAATATATTATATGGCATACAAATGATCCATTTATTAACAGTAGCTTCTGTTCTACATTTAACTAAGAACTTTCCCACAACAGGTCTTTCACTTAAGATTCTCCTGTCCCTTCATCTTTGCCTATACACTGACATTAATCCCTGGTAGGGAAGGCAGTGTCTAGCCTGCAGTCTAAACGCCTTCTTGGCCACATCCCACTCTGTTACCTTTCTCTCTCTAGTTATTTGCTCCCAGTACCTAGATTACTTTGCTAGATTTCTTCTGTAAATTACAACCTCCTCTTGCCTATTTTCTATACCTCACTTGCAGTTACACCTCTTGACAAAATCTTCTTTCTCCAGTCTCAAGTTGGTTTAGTTCTTAGAATACTTTCTGCTACTTTATGAATATTATGTTGTCTCTCCCTTTTTAATTTTTCCAACTCTTTTGGGTTTCTAATGCCATGATGCAAATGGGCCCCATTCCTAAGTCAAAGTATAATTAAAGTTCATGAAATTAGTATTGTTTCACTCTTTGATGTCAGTCAAAAGTGCTCTTCGCAGCACCCGCAATGTGCCCAGTAATGTCTCCTTCGGTTCGTAGAGTTACATGTTTTGGTAGCATATCTAAATATGATTGTAGACTCTTTTATAAGATCTGTTGCTCCTACTACTATTGGAACTATCTAGGTATCTTTCTTCCACATTGTATAAATCAAATGGCCAACTTCCTCCAATGTACCAAAGTCCAAAAAAAGAGAGAAGAAAAAGCCAAAAAGGAGAGTTGATGCTGACTGTTTAAAATTTATTCACGACTCCACTCAATAGGTGTAATGAACGTTTTTAATCACCCGCGTTTTCGTCCTGAATGGACTTCATCAGATAAAACAAACGTATTACAATCATCCTTTTTGTCCCATATTCATTCTCCCCTAACCAATCATTTCGTACAGGTCATTTTAAATGCACAAATGAATTTTCACATTTCATTAATATTAAAACTGTGTGTCACCATTGTTCTTAAAATAATACTTTAAAAATCTTTATTCATAAATACTTTAAAAACTTGTGAGAATCAATATTATGTTAAAAATTCTTATGAAAAACCTTTTTAAAAAAATCATTCCTTTATGTGGTTTGTATTAGTTTGAATTTCAAGTTTATTTATGTTTCCTAACGAATGTATGTTCCATATAAGCAATTGTGGTTACCATTTATTGTTAAAAAAAATCCCTTTACTGTTTACTATGAAACACTGCCATCTACTGGTATTGTTTGTTATTACATCTAAAATTATATCTTGGCTGCTTTTAATTTTAATAATGGTAGGATGGAAATGTATTCATTTAATCCATGGGTTTTATTAGCTTCTAAGGCTAATTGCCACCATAACTCCTTGTAACCAATATTTTCCTCACAGGGACCACCTCTTATGTTATTTTTAACTTGGTCTAAGACAAAAAATCGAAATTTATATTCATTACATGTCATTGTATGTCTATAAAGTGCGTTAGTCTCTTTACCCTTTTTAATTTCATACATATGTTCGTATATCCTCTTCTTTAAGGTTCTTTCAGTTTTACCAACATAGTAGGATAAACACTTTTTACATATGACAAAATATACCAACCCTCTAGAATCACAGTTAAAATAACCTTTACTATTTAGCCATAGACCCCTGCTCTCCAAAAATATTTTCTCCTGATTTATTATGAACTCACATTGCCTACATTTTCCACATTTGTATGTCCCTACTTTATCTAAATTTCCCCTGTCCCCTATTCTATGGTTTCTGTTTTTGCCAGTCTCTAACATTCGTTTTATACTAACAGAATTTTTAAAAACAACTCTGGGTACTGACTGGGGAAGTCCTTCTAAATCAGAAAGGGACTTAATTTTCTCCCATTCTTTTTGGAATATTTCTTTCACATTCCTATTCAAAGCATTATATTCTAAAATAAGTGCTTGCTGATAGTTTCCTTCTATTAGTGTTTCATTCCCATTTCTACCATACATGTTTTCCTTTTCCCCTATAATAGGTTTAAATCTTTCACTTCTTGCTTTCATTACTTCCATCCTTAATTTCTTAATAAATTCTCTAGGGTATCCTCTTTCGAGGAACATCTTTTCTAACAAATCACATTCTTTTGTGAAGTCTTCGTCAGTACTTGGCATTCGTGACCCTCTAACGAATTGCCCCTTCACCAGATTCTTCTTGCAGTAAATCGGGTGAGCACTATCAAAGTGTAGGAATGAATTGACATATGTGTTTTTTCTATACACTCTGGTCTCAAAGGACCTATTCTTTTTAATAATTTCTATATCTAAATATGAAATACTATTATTTGAAGTGGCAAATGTAAACCTAAGGAAGTCCTAGACTAACGCACTTTATAGACATACAATGACATGTAATGAATATAAATTTTGATTTTTTGTCTTGAACCAAGTTAAAAATGACATAAGAGGTGGTCCCTGGGAGGAAAATATTGGTTACAAGGAGTTATGGTGGCAATTAGCCTTAGAAGCTAATAAAACCCCTGGATTAAATGAATACATTTCCATCCTACCATTATTAAAATTAAAAGCAGCCAAGATATAATTTTAGATGTAATAACAAATAAGACCAGTAGATGGCAGTGTTTCATAGTAAACAGTAAAGGGATTTTTTTTAACAATAAATGGTAACCACAATTGCTTATATGGAACATACATTCGTTAGGAAACATAAATAAACTTGAAATTCAAACTAATACAAACCACATAAAGGAATGATTTTTTTAAAAAGGTTTTTCATAAGAATTTTTAACATAATATTGATTCTCACAAGTTTTTAAAGTATTTATGAATAAAGATTTTTAAAGTATTATTTTAAAACAATGGTGACACACAGTTTTAATATTAATGAAATGTGAAAATTCATTTGTGCATTTAAAATGACCTGTACGAAATGATTGGTTAGGGGAGAATGAATTTGGTACAAAAAGGATGATTGTAATATGTTTGTTTTATCTGACGAAGTCCATTCAGGATGAAAACGCAGGTGATTAAAAGCGTTCATTACACCTATTGAGTGGAGTCGTGAATAAATTTTAAACAATCAGCATCAACTCTCCTTTTTGGCTTTTTCTTCTCTCTTTTTTTGGACTTTCTTCCACATTGCTTTCATTTCTGCTTGCAAATTCTGATATTTTATGACTTTGTGTATCTCTGTACACAGGACACTGTTGTCACTGAATGTGGCAATTTCAATGATCAATGCTACTTTTCTCTTCTTTTCTTGGACTACTATATCTGGTTTTCTCACATCTTTCTTTTGAACTGTTGATAATGGATGATCCCATGTAATGTAAATTTCATCATTTTCTATGATGCTTTGTGGCTCATGTTTCCATTGTTTTTCAGCCACTGCAGTACCATAATGTTTGCACAACCCCAGTGCAACAGTCTTGCCACATTATTATGCCTTTCAGTATACAGTCCTTCTACCATTATTATGTTGCAACGAGGTGTGCAACTGTTTCTAATTCTGTTTTGCAAAACCTACATTTGTCTGTTTCTTCCACATGTTCAATGGACTTTGTAAACCACTATACTGCGGTGGTGGTGCTGCGGTAGCGTTGTCGCCTCACAGTTAGACGTTGCCCATTCGATTCTCAGTTAGAGCGTCTTCTGTGTGGTGACATGTGTGAATGGGCGTTCCTTCGTTGAAGGTTGAGAGTTAGGCCCGGCAAGCCAGCACGTAAAAATCTACTGCCAATCATTAGCGGACTGGAGTTCCGCTGTGGCGACCCCTAACTGGGAAAAGCCGAAAGACACAACAAGTATATGTAGCCCACTATCTTCTGCTGCCAATATTAACCTTTCATCTCTTGGTTTGAATTCGCCTCTCTTTAACTATTCCTGCATTCGTTCCTGATCAACATGAGGTTTTTCAAGAAGTTTTCTATATTTGCAACTATATTTATGCATTTTTCACATTTCTTGCCCTCTCATCTAGTCCTTCCCCTTATATTGTTTCTTTTGTTTTTTGGCGCATTCAGTTGCTGCCTGGTTTTTATCCACTTGTGGTTTGATTTCCATTCCTGTTTGACACCAATATACTTCTGCTGGATTCATTTTCCTCATGTTTAAACACTTTCAGTACATTTGGGTCTTGTGAGGTCAGCAGATATGTGTGGAGTCCCATGATTGTAGATCTGTACATGTTATCAGTTTCAAGGAGGCTTATCCCATCTTCAGAACGGGGAATATACAATCTTGGTATGTCCTGATTTTTATAAATCATTTGGTGAGCATGAAGTATCCTTCTTGTTTTCATATCTAATCTATCCAACACATTTTGGGGCCAGTCAATCACTCCAAAACTGTAAGTTAGTACAGGAAGAGCAAATTGGTTTATAGCTTGGGTTTTGTTCCTAGATGTCAACTCTGTTTTCAGGATTAATTTAAGTCTTCTAAAGTATGCCTTACTAAGTTTTATTTGCCTTTGTTCATGTTTTATTGTTGATTCTTCATCAGTTCCCATATATTTATACACTCCCTGTTGCTCATGTTTTTTTTATATCACATTCTTGTCCCAAACTGATGATGTGAAGTTGTTCAATCTCGCCATTTGTTCTTACACATGGGTTCGGAGTCGAGCCATCGGCTCCGAGTCGGGCGCTTTCCAAGCTCCAGATCTCTGAGAAGCTTGAGACACAGTCCCTATCCCATGATGCTCTGCTGCCAAACCCCAGATCTATTTTGCCGCTGCAATGGATCGCATGATCTTCAGAGGAAACTCGGGCCAGTATCTTTTTTCTTATATATTTGGATATTTAGACTTATAATAACTATCAGGGATCTGATACTTAGTGAGGCTTCACATATTCCTTTTCTTTTTTGTGGTTTAGAGTAGATATCTAAGCTCGTATTTTGTCCTTTTTTTTGGAGCGGTTTGCTCCTAGGCCTTTAGCCTTCTTGATTTACTCTATTTGACAGGGCTCTGTCAAATTTAATACCCTATCCCCTTATATTCTGTAATTCCTGTATTGAGCGTTTGTTTTTTCTTTATCATATCCCTTTTCTATAGTTATCGCAGTTTAGAGATCTGAACTTTCTAAGCTGTTTTTGTGGTGTTACCACGACTGATTGGACAATTTTCATAATGTCAGAGAAGCAGAAATCTGGGTTTAAAAAGTGTGACTGTGGACAAAAGATGTCCATCACGGATAATCATATTTCTTGTGTTTATTGTTTGGGTACTCTACATTTACAAGAGGATTGCTCTATCTACCATTCCTTCAGTGGCAGGGTGTTATTAGAGAGGAGAAGGAAATTGGTAGATAGAGGACTATTGAAATCAGACTTCCGGGATACATTGGATAAGACTAACCAGACCTCCAAGTCCTCGAAGGGGTCGAAATCGTCTAACGTGTCTTCGGAGCACAAGTCTTTGGCTCTGAGCACCTCTGGCAAGACTCGGTTGCCAGCTCCACAGCCTTTGGAGCCATGCACTGAGATCTTACCTCGGAGCCAAGTCATTGTGTTGGAGCCGGTGTCGGAGGTTTTGAAGTCTCCGATCCTTAAGTCGGTGGCTTCTTCGGCTCCTTCGACCCAATCTTCCTGTACCCTTTCTGACATTGATGTGGACCGAGTGGTACAGAGACTTTTTGGTGAACCCGGCCCTGGCCAAGTTGCTTGCAGCTTTGACCCAGTTGGCTTTGCAGCCTGCGACCCCTCCTAATACGAGTTCTGCTCCTCCTCCGAGGCCAGTTGAGCCTTCGGAGCTGGAAAGAGAGGATCTGATAGTGGTGGAACCCTCGGAGCTGAGGCCTGTTCCAGTGCTCTCGGCTCCTTCAACCTTGACTTCTTCGGTTCCAATCGAAGAGTCGCGAAGCCGACACTCTCTCGCATGTTCTGAGGGGGGTGGTCAAACCAATGCTTCGATTCCGACTCTCCCTCTCAGGGCTTCGGCGCAGATGAGCTCAGTTCCGTCCTCTGGTTCAGAGCCCATGGTCTCGGCCCCTGAGAGGTTGCCGTCTTCTTCAGAACTGGTGGACTCCTCAGGTCGGGAAACCAGTGCCTTCGATGCCATGAGGAAGGTCATGTCTGCTAAGACCCTTACTTCTTTGGCTCCTTCCTCTTCCTCCCCTAAAGGGCCGTGCTCTATCTCTACACCACAGGTTCCCACTAAGCGTCGAGACCCAGAGCCTCAGGTAACCCCAGTGGGTGACCCCTGCTTGACTGAGACTTCACCAGATGCCCCACTGATGAAGTCCCCAGGAAAAGACTGTGTAAGAGGAGGCATTTAGATTCCCCCCAGGAATCCTTAACATCAGACACTAACTTGGAGGAATCAGAAGGGTCCCCATGGTCCTCCTCTGAGGATGTCTCTTTTGCAGACATCCTTGAAATACTAAGGCAGAGGGCTGACTGGCAGTCCTTTTCACCTACTGAGGATGAGTCAGTGCTCATGAAGGCCTTTGGGTCTCAACCCTCCACCTCCTGGGTTACTCCGTCTTTTGATGAATTAATGGACTTGATCGCTCGAAAGGCATGGGAGTCTCCTGATTCTATGGAACCGGTCCTTCGGAGGCCCAACAAATTTATCACCTGCCCTCAGGATAAGTCCTTTCTTACAAAAGGAATTCCCGTTGATGCTATGGTGGCCACCAAGAAAGAGATGTCAGGCACCTCTTCCTCTGTCCATCCTCCTAATAGAGATTCCAGGATGATGGACAGATATGGGAAATGCATCTTTAGTTCTGCAACATTTGCAATGAGATCGCTTAACTATTTAACCCATTTTACCCGTCTTCAATGAGATCTCCTAAAAGAGCTTGGAGATACTCTACAGGGCAACACAGGTGATGCTGTCTCCCAGAAAGTGACGGCACAGCTTAACAACCTTAATTCCATTGTAAACTCATCCACAAGGCTCTTTTTTTTTTATGCAGCTGAGGGATCGAGCCGGGCAGCGGGTTCAGCGATAGCTCTGCGGAGAAAATCCTGGATGCACTTATGCTCCTTTGTAGAAGCCTTCAAGTCTTCCTTTGTAAATACCCCATTTGATGGCTCTTCCTTGTTTGGGCTGAAAGTCAAGGAGACACACACTAGGTGTGAGCAGGAAGGAAAGGCTCTATCTGCCATAGGAGTCCATTTTTCCACCCCCACTAGACCATACCCTAAAGAGCAGAAAGGTGGAAAAATGTGGTTCCGAAAGTCCCAAGGAGCTTTCCAGAACATACGTAGTGAAACCCCCTCCAGGGGCAGAGGAGGGGGGTATAATGGTAGACACTGCCCAGGCATCAGAGGGGGTCCGCAGAACTAGGGTGACAGGGAGCAGTTTCCTGGCAAACCCTATCAGCGCTCCTGAAAGGAGACCCGACCGTCCTACTCTGGAGGCAGTCAGGGGTCACTTAGCTTTATACCCAGATGCTTGGCTAGGAATTACATCAGATTCCTGGGTAAAAAGTATAATCATTCCCTTTTCAGAATTCCCTTCCATTCGGACAAGAATCCCAGACATTCCACCCAGTCTGCGGAATCTAGCAGCCGTAGAAATTCAGAGGCTGCTGGAAAAAAGAGTCATCCAGCCGGTCCCAGCAGACCAAATAGTTTCCAGAACTTACTCCAGGTTCTTTTAGTTCCAAAGAAAACAGGGGACTGGAGGTCCATCTTAGACCTCAGCAAACTCAACTCCTTTGTCAAAAAGGAAAGTTCCAGATGGTCATGCTTCAGTCGATAATCCTGTTTCTTGAAACGGTGATTGGATGTGCTCAATAGATCTCAAGGATGCGTACTACCACATAAAAATGGCCAGGCCATCCAGAGACCACTTGCATTTCTGGCTGGAGGCCAGTCACTACCAATTCCAAGCTCTGCCCTTTGGTCTCACCACAGCCCCCAGAGTGTTCTCCAAATGCACGGCAGGTGTCACGGCTCACCTGAGATGTTTAGGATTCTGGGTGTTTCCATATCTCGACGACTGGCTCCTCACCACCACCAGCAGGCATCAACTGATTCAATCCAGGGATTACACTATCAACCTATGCTCCCAGTTGGGCATAACCTTAAATTTTGAAAAATCTGCTTTATTGCCGTTGCAGCATATTTCCTTTATAGGAGCAGATTTAGACACCACCACCACTCTGGTCAAATTGCCTCAAGGTAGAGTATTCTTTTTAAGAAACCAAGTGTCCCTTTTATTAATGGAAAAAAGGTCCCTGCATTCCAAGTTCTGAAAATGTTAGGCATCATGGCAGTGACTCTCATAGCGATTCCTCTGGGGCGTATGCACATGAGGATACTCCAGTGGTTACTCTTCACACAGTGGTCTTATCAACATCTTCCAATGTCGCACAAGATTCTGCTTATGAATACTTGCAAAAAGGACCTCCTTTGGTAGTTGAACAGCCATCAAGTGACTGTAGGTCATCTGTTTGTACTTCCCTCTCCCACAGCCACAGTAACCACGGATGCTTCCCTGATAGGGTGGGTGGGTGGGGGGCTGTATCAGGGAAGAACTGTCCAAGGTACTTGGTCAGAGATGGAATCCAGCTTGCACATCAATGTCTTGGAGTTGAGAGCGGTGTTCCTACCATTGCAACACTTTCACTATTGCAATACAGACAGACAACATGTTGGTGGTCTGGTATATCAACAAGCAAGGGGGAACCAGATCTTACCCCTTCTGTCAAGATGCCCATAGAATTTAGCAGTGGCCTGCATCCACCGGGAGCATCCTGATAGCAATGCACATCCCGGGGTCATCCAACGTGATAGTGGACAAATTGAGCAGAGACATTCTGCTACCCCATGAGTGGTCCCTCAAAGAACAAGTGGCAGAAAGGATATTCTGCAGATGGGGCCAGCCTTGCTGTGACCTATTTGCATCTCCGATGAATGCCAAATGCAGAAGCTACTTTGCCCTGTGCCCTCCACCGGGGGACATACACGATTGGCCCTCAGGTCTCCTATATGCCTTTCCCCCTTTTCTACTCATCCCCAAATTTTTGCAGAAAGCCAAAAGCCTGGGAAGGGCTGTTATCATGATAGCCCCTTTTTGGCCTCGGCAGATTTGGTTCCCCTTCCTTCAACAATATCAAGTGGAAGAACCTTGGGTCCTGGACCCAGTGCTAGACCTTCTGACTCATTCTTCGGGAGTTCTTCACCCCTCTCTTGTATCCCTCAAACTGATAGCTTTGCTGCTCCACTTCCCAATCTAGCCAGGTCTCATGATTTATCCCCTGTGGTTCAGCATATTCTGGTTTCCTCTCATAAAGTCTCTACCAGGAGGCTCTATAACAGTAAATGGAAACAATTTGGTCATTGGGCTTCTCAGCATGGAATTGATCCCTTTACTGCCCCTATTCATAGCATTCTTGAGTTTTTTACTTCACTTTTCCATGATGGAGCGGCAGCCGCTACTATAAGGGTTCAACTGGCTGCCATACCTAACTTCCATGTGGGATGCGGAGCTTCTAACATTATGTCCCACAGATTATGCAAGGCCTTTTTGAAAGGGACTCATCACCTTAGACCCCCTATTAGACACCCGATCACTCTCTGGAATCTAAATTTGGTGCTGTCCCAACTCATGTTTCCCCCTTTTGAGCCGGCATCTTCTTGTCTGTTGAAGTTCCTTTCTTGGAAGACAATTTTCTTAGTGGCCATTACTTCAGAGCATAGAGTTTCTGAACTTCAGGCACTATCTATTAGGCCCCCATATTTGGTCTTTCATCCTGATAGGGTGTTGTTAAGAACTAACCCATCCTTCCTTCCGAAAGTCTCTTCTGAAGCAAACTTGAACCAGTCCATTGAACTTCCCACCTTTTTCAGACATCATACCACTAAATTGGAATACATGTTGTATAAGCTTGATGTTCACAGACAATTGAGATTTTATTTGGACAGAACAAAAGAATTCAGGAAAACAGATCAACTATTTGTGTCCCATGCAAAAAATAAGAAAGGCCTTTCGGTATCCAAAGTTACATTGTCTAAATGGCTTTCCGATTGTATAAAGTTTATATATTCTTCATCCCATCAACCTTTAGAGATTGAAGTGAAAGCTCATTCTACTAGGGCTGTTTCTACGTCCTTAGCTCATGCAGCTCATTTACCTCTGGGTACCATTTGCACTGCAGCTACTTGGTCCAAACCTCATACGTTTATTACTCATTACAAAGTGGGCAGGGCCTCCAGGGACAGGGCTTCCTTTTTTTCCACTGTTCTCAGGAATGTACTCCCTTGAGCTGCCCAGGATTAGGGTGCTTGGGACGCTACCCACGTGTAAGAACAAACGGCGAGATTGAATAACTTCACATAAAGAAGTTATGTTCTTACCAAAACGTTCCATGTGAGTTGTTCTTCTCGCCTTTGTTCTTACACTCCCTCCCACCTTCCCCCTCCAGATTCTGGAAGAATGGGTATGACTGGTGGTCTGGTTACTCTTGTCAATATCCTCTTATCAACCAGTTATCCTTTAATTAATTGTAAATAGTTACTTGTTATACTGAGTTTCTTATTGCTTTTCCTTTCTGGGTTAAGCAAACTAGATCTGGGGTTTGGCAGCAGAGCATCATGGGATAGGGACTGTGTCTCGAGCTTCTCAGAGATCTGGAGCTTGGAAACGGCTGACACAGAGCCGATGGCTTGGCTCTGAACCCACGTGTAAGAACAAAGGCGAGAAGAACAACTCACATGGAACGTTATGGTAAGAACATAACTTCTTTTTTTCTTGGTGCTGCAGTTTTCCTGATTTAAAGGTTGCTTTTGCACATTTATCAAGACCAAATGCCATTCTTATATCATCTGAAAAAGTTTTGACAACTTGCAGTTGTACTTTTAGTTCCTCATCTGATGAGCTATACAGTTTCAAATCATTGACAAAGAGAAGATGAAAAGTCTTTACACTTTATTGTTTTCTAGGAGCCAAATTATAACCATGGTCTAAGGTGTTAATTAGACAGCTTAATGGCTTAAGGGCAAGGCAGAATTGCAGCGGTGACAGAGAGTCACCCTGGAATATCCCCCTTTAAATTTTTATCCCTGGAATAATAATTAGTTCTTTATCATGGATTAATTGCAAAGAGGTCTGCCACTGTTTCATGGCCACTGTAATGTAGTCAATCAGTGTAGGGTGTATCTTATACATTTTTAAGCACTCTTTTATCCATGAATGTGGGATACAATCAAATACTTTTTTTGTAGTCAATTCTCGCCATACTTAAATTCTTCCCCTTTTTACAGTTCTCCATTATGACTTTATTTAACAGCAAATGATCCTTTGTTCCATGTGGCTTTCTCTTATTGCCCTTCTGTTCTATTGCCACAACTGAGTTTTCTTCTAAATGACTGTAGACTCTGTTGGCATCAATTCCAGTGTATAGTTTATATGTCATCGGAAGGCAAGTTATTGGTCTGTAATTTTTAGGGTAGCCTGCAGGTTCACTCTTAAGTAAGAGCATTGTTTTTTCCTGTTGTTAGCCAGGCTGGTGTTTGTTTGGAGTGCACATATAAATAGTTCTTACTCATGGCTAAATCTTCATATAAAGATGTTAATACTTTTAACCAGAAGTTAGGTACTGCATCTTGGCCTGGTGTTTTCCCATTTGAGGCTTTTCAACTTTGTTTCAGTTTCTCTGGCTGTTACTTCATCCCGTTTCATATCCTGTACATTTGAACATCTTAGTCTTTCTTTTACTTCTTCTATCCATTTAGCATCTTTGTTATGTTCCACAGGATCTTCATAGATACTTCTCCAAAATGTATCTATTTCTTCTTTTTTTGGTGGTCTTTCAATTCCTTTAACCTTGTTTCCCAATTCTCTATAAAACTTGTTTGGGTCATCAAAAAATTGCTTATTTTGTACTTTTCCTTTATATTTATATTCGTATCTTCTAAGTGTTTCCGCCTGTGCTGAAATCTTTAGTTTGTTATTTGCGATAATGCATGATAGATCCTGGTCTGTTCTAAGACTGCACATTGCTTTTATCACATCTATCTTTCTTAGTATTTTTGTTGATCTGTTCCCTTTTCTATATTCTTCTAACAGTGACACTTCATATCTTAACTGCTTTATAGTTTTCTCTATTGGATATTTCCATGATGGTATTCAAATACTCCCCTTCCTTAACTTCACTACCCTGTGTTCTTGTGGTAGAACTTTATCAGTTATTGATTTAGCTGCACATCCTAATATCCTATATATTAAATATATAATATGCAAATATCCTATTTATTTCTGTTATATCTCATACATCTGTATGAACAGTCCTAATTACTATTTCATTTGTTTTATCAGACTTCTAACTTTTTGGATTTATTAACCTTCTGCAGTCTGTTTCTTTCATTGATCTTCATCTAGCTGTCTATGTCTATTTAATCAAGCAACTCTTCTCTTAGCTCATTTTCATCCAAATGAGGGTACATTTCTTGTTTTCCATTTCCTCCGGACATTCTATAGAAGGATCTATAGTTCTATAGCATCTTCCTGTGGCACATTCTCTTCAATTTATGTGTTTATTTATTTTAAATTTATTTACTGGGATGGTCCGACTGGGATAGTGCCCATTTTCAGTGGAGACCAGGGGAGAAAAGTTCCAGTCTAAGCTTACATACAAATAATCACAAGTAATAGAAATTATAAAGAAAATTGATTAAAAAAATGAGTGTTAACACATTTACAGGATAAAAATGTAAAAACAAAAATATATACACAGTATCAAATAGAACAAGACTTCAAACACTTGAATATAGACAATATATATGGTTGAATTTATATATCTGGAGGTACACAATATTAGTTAAGAAATTAAGCAGGGAGAATCACTTAGGCAAAGTAGTGCATAGTTAGTAATACTTCCAAGGTGAGAGTTGCAGCTAGGAATGTAACTACTTATAGAGGAGTAGTGTTGTTAGAAGGGATATGTTAACAGAGCTAGTACGTACAGTCAAATTGTATAAGTAATGCTAAGTTAATAATTAACCTGGAGTGTTACATGTGCAAAGCCAGGATTCAAGTAAGCGTATTTTGAGGTGATTAAAATTGCTTATGGCTCTAATACTATGTGGAAGGGTATTCCAATTGTTAGCAACAAAGTTAGAGTAAAGAGAATTGCCTGCTGTATTGGATACTTTAGTTACTTGGAGTAAGTCTTTGTTAGATGATTGAAGAGTATGAATGTTAGAGTAGGGTTGTAGAAGAATTTTTTAGGGAAGGTACATTGTCAGGATTGTGCATTATTTTGTGAGTCATTATTAACTGGTTATAGTTCATAATACAAGGTAGTTCCAACCAAGAAAGATTTTTTAGGTATTGTCAGTGATGGGTTGAATGTGTGGAATCTGTTGCAAATTTGGCAATCTTATTATAACATAATTCTAATTTCCTTAGTTCTGACTTTTTGAGGTTGGTAAGTATGGGGAATGCATATAAGACTGAGGGGAGAAGGTGGGTTCTAGCTATGGCTATTCTTGCAGCATCTGTTAAGAATTTTCTGTTTCTATACATTGTTCCCATTTTCTTGTGAACCTTTTTGATTGTGTTAGAAATGTGTATATCAGATTTTAGTCTGATGTCGATTATGATGCCTAATAGTTTTGTTTGGGAATCTGGGGAAATCCTAGTATTATTAATGGCAGTGATATAAAAGTTAGCTCAGAGGTTAGTAGGTTTAGATGGATAAAATATCATAAGTTTAGTTTTATTACTACATACCTCCACCCTGCATGCATCACTTATACAATACGCAGATGACTCAACCCTAATCTGCTCAGCCCCATCCATAACCACTCTTCAAAAGCTTACCCAAGAATCCTTCTGCTCCATGGAAAAATGGATTACTGATATCCAACTGATTCTAAACCCCAACAAGACCAAATTACTTCTTTTCACCCCCAACAAATCCAGAACCACACCTCCTTCCTTCACTATCACCTCCAAAAACGGCACCACAATCTCTCCCTCCCCAATTACTAAGCTCCTTGATGTTGAAATAGATAAGGAGCTTAACTTTGATGTCCATATCTCTCAAACCATTAAAAAAGTACATAAAAAATTAGGAACTTTACACAAACACGAACAGTTCCTATCAAACCAAGCACAAATCACCCTAGCCCAAACCCACCTTTTGTCCACCCTAATGTATGCATCACCAATCCTAACCCACATCAGGAAAACAGACCTAAACAAACTAGAATTATGTTACAATAAAACTGCTACAATAAAACTGCAAAATTCACCAACAACTCCACTTTTAGAAGCCATCACTGTCTTGCCCTAAAGGAGCTACAGTGGTTAGAACACCCTCAATTAATTGGTTACCACCAACTAGTGCTCACCTTCAACATACTAAAGAATCCCCACAAAACTCCAGCCCTAAACCAACTACTAAATCAATACTCAGCAAACCGTCCTCTACGCTCATCCAGCAAAACCCTTCTCTGTATATCCAAAGCCAACAATACTGCATTGCTAGGAAATGGAATAACCTCCCCCAAAATATCTCTTCAGCACCATCTATCTCACTGTTCAAAAAGTCACTTAAGTCACACCTCTTGCAATCCTGGCTCTGTCCTTGCATCACATAAATGCTTTCCTGCTCTCCTCCAATTCTTTCTACCTTCCTCTCCTCACTGCTTACTATCTCTATTATACAGTACTCAAATACTCCCAAACAGGGCCTACTATGTGTAAATTATTACGTCTTGTGTGATGTATCTTTTGATTAAATCAGTTAATGTGAGTCTTTTCTCCCAAATACTGCCATCCAGAGTCTACTATGCATAATTTAAGCCTGCTTGGAACTAACCATTGTATGATATATCTTTTTTGATTATACATTTACCACTGTACATAATGTTTGATTTGAAGCTTTTCTCTGTGGGCCTCCGCTGTAAATGGACCTCATTCCAGTCGGACTTTCCCGGTAAACAAATGTAAAATAAAATAAAATAAAAAAAATAAAAATAAATTAGGGTTGTGAGTTTGCTAGCCACATTTCCATATCAGAGAAGGCTTTTTGTGTGACTGTTAGAAGTTGAGTTATTGTGGATGCTCCACATATGAGGGTTGAATCATCTGCGTGTTGTATGATAGATGCTTGAGAGGATGCAATATTAAGATCATTTATGAATATTCTGAAGAGGAGGGGTCCTAGGATTGAACCCTGAGGGACTCCAAGTATAACAGGAAGAAGTGGGGATAGATCTTGCTTCCATTTCACAGCTTGCTGGCAGCTAGATAGATAACTTTGAAAGCAGTTAGCATCAGGTTTGATATTAAGATTTTTCGGAGTGGACAGTAACTTAGGATGGGAAACTGTATCAAATGCTTTAGACATGTCCAAAAAGACTGAAGACACTATTTTGCCATTGTCTCTGAATTTATCCATAGTATTAGTGAAACTTAGAAGAGCTGTAGTAGTGCTATGATGTGGTCGGAATTTCATCCTGTTCCATCCATTGCTCTGTCATATGGGAACTCCCTGGCCTATCACTCCTCAACATTGGCTACATCAGAGTTTCCAGAGTTCCCTGTTCCTTCTCATGCTGTCCAGCTTCAAGTGAACATTTATACTGGTTTCCTGTGGAAGGTTCCAAATTATCTTCATATGGCACCTGACCAATTGTTTCCTGTTCCACTGGTTTCCTCTTAAGCTGGATATCCATTACTCTATCCTGTTGTGGTGTTTTCTGAATTAGATTTTCTACACTGAATCCTTCACTTTGCAGGTGCTCCATAACCTCAATTTCTATTTCTTTACCTTCTCCATTACTAATCTCCTTTTCTACTTTTCCACTTTGTCTTCTTATTTTTTTGTATTTTAAAGTTTTCCAAGTCCGGATTCTTTTGTTTGTATTTCTCTTCAAATATCTTTGGTGCTGCTCTTTTTATACTGGTTAGTGTAGAAAATCTATTTTTTTCTTGTTTGCATAAATATTACACCATATTAAATCTCTTTTTCTTTCCCATGTCCATATTTCTTCTTCAGATGTTTCCTGATCTTCCTACTTCTCCTTACTTTATAACCTGTGTTAGACTTTCTACACCAAATCCTTCACTTCGCAGGCAATCCATAACTTCAACTACTATTTTTTAACTTCTACTTTACTAATCTTCTTTTCTACATTCCATTTTTGTGACATTATTTTTTATTGTGAAATTTTCCATATCTGGATGCCTTTGTCTGTATTTCTCTTCAAATATCTTTGGGGCTGCCTTCTTTATATTGATTAATTTGGCTTTCTCCTTTGCATAAATATTGCACCATATCCAATCACTCTTTCTTTCCCATGTCCATATTACTTTTTTATACTTTTCAAATATCTCTTGGTTGTGTTGTTTATATTTTAACAGTACATATTTTTTTCCTTATCCTCATTAGTCCACTCTGTCGTCTTTATGGCTCTTCTTTGGCCTATCAGTTTTTGTGATTTTTACATTTCTGAGACCCTGATTTTGTTTGCCAGTGGCTCTAAATATAAAGCCAATAACAAAAGCAAAAGAGAACAACTCTGCCTGATTCTTCTGTTTGGACACAACTTAGAGGGGAACCGACCTTTATTCTTGCGTCTGACCATTCATATATTCTCCTAATTTCCCTTATTATTTTATCAAAGAATGCAAAGGCTTCCATTGCACTATTCATTAAATGTGAGCTTACTCTGTTGAATGCTTTCTCTGCATCAAGATCACCAACAACAGCAGTATTTTCTTAGATTCTGCTCCCCTCTGAATAATCATTGTTCTATTAATATTATAAAATGTCTGCCTCCATTCCACAGAACCACATCGATCCATATCTATCAATTATGGCAACACCTTTGCCATTCTTTTAACTAATATAGACATAAACACTTTATAATTGTGGTTTAAAAATTGAGCTTGGTATGTCTGTAACTGGGTCTGATATATCTTTAATGTTCTTAGGTAATACAGCCACCACATTTTTTTTCCCTTAAGATGTTGATGCTTCCCCTCCTTTTAAAATACTGTTAAACAAAATCTTCAATATCTTTATCACTTACTTCCCTCCTAACTACCAGACCTTTACAGAAATACCATACGCTCCTGGAGACTTTCCTGAAGATTGACTACACATCACATTTTTATCACATCCCCTCCTGTCTTAACTGTTGACTGTTGGGCCGCATCTATCTCTAAACCTAGTATAATTAAGTCTTCCGTAAAAACTTCTATTTGTGCTTTTTCCTTGACTTCCACATTTCTATGCTTTATACAGATTTTGGTAAAATTTCCAAAATATCTCTAAAACTTCTACATAATCTCTGGTTATTTTGCTTTCTATAGGCTCCCTAAGTTTGGCAACAACGCTTTCTACTTTCTGCTGCCTAAATCATTGTGCTAAAAGTTTTTGGGCTCTGGAGTTATTATCAAAAAATCTTTCTAAACTCAGGCATATTATCCAGATACTCCCTTATTTTCTCTTTAGCACTCTACATTTGTACTTCTTGTTCTGCGAGTCTCCTTATTTGGAAATACTTTAACCTTTGCTATTACCGCTACATAATTCCTATCT